>NC_091560.1:21367687-21375187 GCF_042767895.1 Penaeus vannamei
GAGCAAACAAGACATATTGGCCAAATATTGTCACGTATACATCTATAGAGAAATTTATCGAATTCGTACGATAACAGATGAATCTGATATTGAATATCCGATTGTAAATCAGGCTGGCGTTGTCACTTCAGAAGAAAAATAGCGACATCAGTCAAAAGACCAAATTATTCACTTGTTTACGGCAGCCTCTCCACGGCAGACAGGGACAGCGCCATTGCTGTCGCCCGCGGATGTTTTCGTCTCAGAATAAATGGGCGGATTTTAAATTGAAATTGGCCAAGGAGGAAATATATATATCATCTGATTTTCTTTATTAGGTAGATCACATTAGAGGTAGATCTACCAGATTTCACTGCAAGACAAACGCGCAAGTAAAAGAAGATAAAATATACACACATGCATATGCATATGTAGTATATATATATATATATATATATATATATATATATATATATATATATATATATATATATATATATATATATATATATATATATATATATATATACACACATCCATACATATATATATATATATATACATATATATATATATATACATATATATATATATATATATATATATATATATATATATATATATATATATATATATATATATATATATATATATATATATATATACATGCATACATACATATATATATATATATATATATATATATATATATATATATATATATATATATATATATATATATATATATATATATATATATATATATATATATATATATATATATATATATATGTATATATATATATATATATACATATATATATATATATATATATATATATATATATATATATATATATACATATATATATATATATATATATATATATATATATATATATATATATATATATATATATATATATATATATATATATATATATATATATATATATATATATATATATATACATATATATATATATATATATATATATATATATATATATATATATATATATATATATATATATATATATATATATATATATATTATATACATACATACATACATATATATATATATATATATATATATATATATATATATATATATATATATATATATATATATATATATGTATGAATGTATGTATGTGTGTGTGTATATATATGTATATATATATGTATACATACATACATACATATATGTATACATATATATATATATAATTGTATACATACATTCATACATATATATATGTATACATACATTCATACATATATATATGTATACATACATTCATACATACATATATATATGTATACATACATTCATACATACATATATATATGTATACATACATTCATATATATACATATATATACATACATACATACATACATACATACATACATACATATATATATATATATATATATATACATATATATATATATATATATATATATATATATATATATATATATATATATATACATATATATATATATATATATATATATACATACATATACATATATATATGTATATATATATATATATATATATATATATATATATATATATATATATATATATATATATATATATATATATACATATATATATATGTATATATATACATATATACATATATATATATATATATATATATATATATATATATATATATATATATATATATATATATATATATATATATATATATACTACAGCCAGAGGATGCGACACGGATCCCCGGGAGGAGATGATGGGGCGTAGAGGCACGGCCGTCTTATGGGTTTCCTAAAACCCATAGATATGAGGGAGGCGAAGGTTGACGACCTTGAACCTCTGGTAAAGTTTCGCCTCCGGGAAACAGGCTGCAAGCTCTCTCAGACGACGTTGGAAAGTGGTAACAATGCGTTCCCAATGAATCTCCTCACCTGCCTGTCCTCAGCCTGAATTACACTGAGGAGATCCACTCCTTCCGGCAGCCCCTGCAGTCTCTCAACTGCAGACTCTCCTTTCGCCAGGTCGTTACTCTACGTCGTAACCAGGTTCACACCTGCCCTCCCTCTACCTCGAAGTTGGGCACCTATGCTGTTCCGTGTGCCTCCTGTGATAAGCAGTATTTTGGTGAAACAGGCGCCAGTCTTACTAAGCGCTCGTCTCAGCATAAGTACGCTGTATCCAGAGGACATAGCAACAACAACCTCTTCTGCCATCAGTGGGACACTGGCCATCAGATGGACTGGAAAGCAGCACGCATTCTCTTCCCTTCCGCTGATGTCCATGCCCGCAGACTGGTGGAATCCTCTATGATTAAGATGCTGCCCAATTTCAACTAGAATAGCAGTTTTTCTCCTGCCGACAGCCTCCTCGCTTCCCACATCCTTCGTCTCCTTCCTTATGCCGGTCACCCGTCACATAGACCGCCTGATCCTTCGACTTGACCTGACCAGCCCCGTTTCTCCTGTGGTGCTACGTTTCCTCTCTCCACCTGACCTTCCCTCCCTTCGCTTCCATTCTCCTGTCCTCACCTGCCCCGTGTTTCCCGAGTGCTTCTCCTCCCTTCCCTCTTATACCGCTTCCTCTCCCTTCCCTCCTTGGCCTCCAGGCTAGTACAATGGTAACGTGTCGGCCTCTCATCCGAGGGGTCGGCGGTTCGCGCCCCGCCCAGGCGCGAGAAGTTGCAATTGTCGCCCGGAGGTTACTGCTGTGGCCGGGCACCACGGTGGGTAAGGACTAAGCTCTGTCGCGTCAGCACTTGCTGACACACGGTGATCGAGTCGACATTAGTCGGCACAGGCCGGGCTCCCCCATAGCCCGGGCGAGGCTCAGCTTCGCATATGACTTATCCTTATCCTTCCCTCCTCATAACAACAGGTCCTCTCCCCTGTGGTGTACAGAGAAAGATCACCCAATTGGCAAGACATTATTGTCACCCACTTGGCGTGATCCTCCTGAGTAAAAGTCATCAGACTTGAGCTTGACTGATACTTTTTGACAACAGACTACACAGAGAGCTCTGCCAATTTATCGTGGTTCGCCGCGACAACTGGCCAGGCCTTCTCTTGTAGTAAGTGCCCCACTACCGCTCCCTTGGAGAGCGAGGTTACAAACCTGGTCTGGACCCTCTGGTCCTGGACATAGTTTGTGGCCATGCACCAAGGGCGACTTTTCGGTGCCTAACCCTTGCTCTCTCCTTCTGACTTCCTGGTGCAGCCTGGGCCTGCGGGAAACGTCGATTTCCAACATTCGCCTGGGCTGCGGTGACGTGATCACACCCCCCTTGTAGCAAGATTGGGGTGCAGAGCGTTTACCACACCAAAACTCCGAGTTCAGCCCACCCAGGGGGATCTCCTGTCCTGTGGTGCTGAAGGGTCGAGTGTAGGAAAGAGCTTTTTTGAGGCCCTTCATAAGACCTCACCCTGAGAGCAGGTATAAGGATAGTCCCCGAAAGGGGACCAATCTGTTTTATACTCTCTCCATGACCACCACAAAATGAATCAGACAATGGCAGTCACCCTGGAGCCTTTCAAGGTTGCAGGGGGGCGAAAGAAAAAACAAAAGCAGGCCGAACGTGTCCGACCTGCTGAACCGAGCAAGGACAAGACAGAAATATCAACCACAAAGTCTGTCCATGCACACCAGACAGAGAAATCTGAACTCTCCTCAGAATTCCCTCATTGGAGAAGGAAAGGAATTTCAGACTTTCAATCCGAATCTGTAGAGATGAGGGCATGATCATTGCCCCCAAAGACAAAGCTACCATGAACTTCCTGCAGGAAATCAAGGTGCTAAAAGACAGGAGAAAAGTGCGTATCTCACCGCTGACCTCCCAAGAGAAAAAGTCCAAGATGGTGCTACTTGGCTTCCCACTAGGGTTCGACGTGGAGGTGATCACGTCTCTCCCACAAGTGGAGGAGGCTTCCCGCATGACCAAAGGGAAGTCTCCAACCAGGCAAGTCCTGGTTATCCTCAAGGGAGCCCCAATCACCACCCTTGATCTGGGTAACTGGGGCTCATACAAGCTAAGGACATATGTGCCAGAGCCCTTGAGGTGCTTCACGTGCCAGAAATTTGGGCATCACCAGGTCAACTGCAAGGCCAAAGCCAAATGTGGTGTATGCAGCAAGGCACACGAAACAGAAGTGTGTATCAAGGTACACAAAGATGGCCAGAAGGACATAACAGCCAAGTGTCCAAACTGTGCCAAGAAACATCATGCTTGGAGTCTGGCTTGCTCTGTCAGGAAATAGGCAGTTATTAAAAAGCAGGAGCTAGCCAAAAAGCGTCCTGACTTTGTCCCTGTGCCCCCAGGCACCTACGTCTGGGGTCAAAACAAAAGAGAAAAGACTCCCCGACCTCCTAAGAGGAAGGAGTCGCCCCCACAGCCAAAACTGGATACCTCTGACAGAGAGGAATTCTCCAAGCTTGCTAGTGGCAAAACCACAAAAAAAGAACCAAAGGGAAAAAGGTTCAAAGACCACAGCAAAGGTCCCCCCAGTAGAGGATAATCTTTTCTTTGACGAGAAAGATATGACTCATGTTGAGTGCTGTAGTTTCTGCAGTAGCAACAGCCTTGGGGAGGACCAGTGAGAAGGCGAAGAAAGCAGTGCAGGTCGCCATGACGGCTATGACCCAAACTGTGGCAGCTCTGAAGGGAAGGAAGCTAGAAGCCTCCAAACCGAAAACGAGCAGCACTCCCTTCCCTAAATCCTCGGATGGTAGGCTAGCTTCGGGAGAAGCATTACGTGAAACCCCAGCTAGTCTGTCAGGACAGGCTGAAACTGTGCAGCAGAAGCCCCCCACTGCAGGCTGAGTCTGTGCAGCCAGTCTCGTCCCTTGACCCGAGGTGGCACTTCCAACCAAGGCTCTACACCCCTCAGTAGACCCTTAACCAGAGTTGTACAATCCTCAATCAACAAGGATCTATATTTATTTGATGCCACCAGCACTGGGGCATCTGAAGCTGAAGCAAGTGACTCTGAGTAACCAGCATGGCACACAATCTAAGCACTCTGCAGTAGAATATCTGTAGCTATAAAAGCAAGAACTCCTTTCTCCAGTCAATAGTGCGAGCAAGGAGCATTGACGTCGTCATGCTCCAGGAGACACTATGGGATCCGTGTGCTTCTCAGGATATCATGCCTTCACCACTCCAAACCTGGATGGTGCTAGAGGCCTGATGACCCTGGTAAAAGAAGCTAACCCGTGCTCCTTAATAGCCAACCCGCCGCACTGTGGAGATGGTGTTGAATCTCTTGCTGTTGAGATTCAGCTACCTGGGGGCCCTGTAAAAATATATAATATTTATGGCAAACCTCTGTGTGAGAGCTTAGATCTAAACCACGTCTGTGCTACTGCAGCACAAGACCGAGTGATCATAGGAGACTTCAATGCACACATAGTCATGCTGAATCCCCGCAAAAGGCCGAACGCGGCAGGCATTCACATAGCAGAAGTGCTTGAGACGTTCCCCGAGATCGCTCTTCTCAACACCAAAGAACCAACGCATGTGAAGGGAGGGGTCCTAGACCTCACCTTTGCCACTGCAACAATGGTGGAGAGAATTCGGTGGTGTGTCGACGATACGGTTACTAGCGATCACTACGGCATAGTCACTACACTAATGGATGCAGGTCCAACCCAAAGACCACATCACATTCCTAAATGGAAAACAGACAAGGCCAACTGGTTTGCCTTCCAGGAAGGCTTGGCTCGATGTCTGAAAGACAATGAATCCAACAATAATGAAAATGTGGATGTGCTAGAGGCAAGGCTGATCCAGGCCATAAACCAGGCAGCCTCACAAACCATCCCCAAAACTCGCCCATGGTCCAGAACTCACAAAGACGCCTGGTACTATAATGACGAGAGCAAAGAGGTCAATCACAGGGTTAATATGTACAGGAAAAACTTCCGACGGCAAAGATCTCCCAACAATATGGCCCTGTTGAGGGAAGCTGTCATGGATGCCAAGGAAACTGCCAACAGAGTAAGGCAGGAAAAATGGCTGGAATGGTGCCAAACTTTTGGGCACCAGACCAGCCTTACAGAGTTGTGGAAACGGGTCAGGCAAGCGACAAGCCGCCAAGCCCCGAAATGCACTCATCATGACCCACAATCAGAGGCTAACAGATTGGTGCTTGAGTTCTCAGCCAGAACCAGCACCAACAATCTGCCTCCAATGATGAGAGAAAAACAACAAAACTTAAATCCAGAAAGACTTGCTCTCATAAGAGACAAGGCACTCGAAGCTGATGAAACGGATGTCTTGTTCTCTCTTAGGGAACTAAGAAAATCACACAAATCCAGTTCTGGGTCAGCACCGGGATCTGATGGGATCTCCCACCCCATCATTTCGCATTTAGGCCTTGCAGGAGAACTTGCATTCTTGCAGGTTATCAACAAATCCTGGCAAACCGCCACGGCGCCCCAGAGCTGGAAACAAACTACAATAGTTCCCATCCCAAAACCAAAGTTGCCTGGCAAGTACCGTCCCATCTCTCTTCTCAGCTGTCTGGGAAAAACAGCTGAGAAGATGGTACTCAACAAGCTCCGATGGAAAACGGGTCCCCCTCATGAACACCAGCACAGGTTCACAAGGGGTAAGAGCACTGCTCATAGTATTTTCACCCTCTTAAGTACAATCTGCACCTCGCCCGCCGTGGTTGTCTTCCTTGACCTGGAGAAGGCTTTTGAACTGGCAAGTCCGCTTGCCATTCAAGAGACCCTAATCCACAAAGGAGTCAAAGGCAGACTCTTGGCCTGGATAGCTGACTATTTTAAAAATAGGTCAGCAAATGTCAGATTTCAAGGCCACCTCTCACAGCACATGCCACTTGAAAATGGAACTCCTCAGGGAGGGGTTCTTAGTCCAGCCCTGTTTAATACCCTCATGTCCAACATACTCGACATTCGCCTGCCAGAGGGATGCAAGATCATCTCTTATGCAGATGACTTGGCAATCATAGCCTCTGGCAATCACTGCCTTACTAGAGCTCAGCGTTGTCTGAACCTGGTGTCTGAAGAGTGTTGTAGGACGGGTCTAAAAATATCAGCAGCAAAATCCAAAGCAATGGCTCTGAGAACTAATGTCAGAAACAAAAAACTCACTATACAGAGTATGGATCTGGAATGGGTAAAGGACTATCTATACCTTGGTGTATGGATAGGACACACTTTCAAAAAGGAGATCCAATACCTGCTTGACAGAACCAAGGAAAGACTGTCAGTCATGAAAGTCATGACAGGGAGACACATAGGAGCAGGACACAAAGTACTAAGATCATTCTATGTACATGCTGTCCGTCCTATTATTGACTATGCATCTGTCGCCCTCATTGCTTCCAGCACAACATTAAAAGAAAAACTGGAAACAATACAAAATGAAGCAGCCAGGATAATTCTAGGTGCGCCTAAGTAGACAAAGGTCATCAACCTCCTCATGGAAGCTGATTTACCGTCCATGGACACCAGAATTGATCTAATGGCAGCACAGTTCCTTT
>NC_091560.1:21395187-21400187 GCF_042767895.1 Penaeus vannamei
TTATGATTACGTTAATATACTTATCAAGCATTACAGTCTATAATATTAAGGTAAAACAAGACGCTGAATACCAGCACTAAGCCTTACCTGTAAACAGGAGAACAGCAAAAATTTGTCTAACGAGAAATCGTTAAGATAACGTACTTGTTTCTTTCACCCAAATTAGTTATTAACATTTAAACAAACAAACAATATATAAATGAGTATTATAATTTACTCTATATGTTATAACACTAAATTTTGCTATAGTGATGTCTTTAGAAATATAAAAATATGTAAACAAATGTTTCAGTGACGTACTTAGCTTTGAAATTAGAACCAACGCACCTTTTTAAATGCTGAATAAGTAATGATTTCAACATTATTATTATTAGTAGTAGTAGTAGTATTACTACTACTAGTAGTAGTTTGATTATTTTTATTATTAGCATTATTATTATTGCTATTATCAATATTATTATTATTGCTATTATCAATATTATTATTATAATTTTCATCCTTGATACTAATATTCATATCATTTCCATTATTACCATTATCATTATTATGTTTATTATCATTATTTTCATAATGATCATTATTATTATCATTATCATTATTACTGTTGTTATTATTATTATTATCATTTATTGTTAAAATTACTGTTATCGTTATCATCATTATTATTATCATAATTTTTACAATTATTGTTAGAATCGTTTATTATCATTATCATTATCACTTCTATTATTATCATTACTATTATTATTATCATCATCATCATTATTACTGTTAATATCAAGATTACTAGAGTCCCTATCATTGCTGTTATTATATTTACTCTCGATATTATCATCGATATTATTGTCATTATCATCTTTATCATCATTATTTTTATCATTTTGATTGCAATGGGTGGAATAAAATCAGTATTAATAAAGATAATGGTGTTGATAAGAATAACAAAAATGGTAATAACGATTATGCTTAATGATACTACAACTACAGCTACTTATTACCACCATATTCATTGTTATCATTACTATGATGATGATAATGATAATGGTAATGATAATAATGAAATTATGATTATAATTATTGTTATCATTGTTGTTATTATCATCATTGTTAGCACATTTTTCTCATTATAGTTACTCTTGTTGTTATTGTAACTGTCATTATTATTAATATCATTCCTGACCAGGTAGAAATTTGCTCTCCTAGAACATGAACAGTTTCAGAAGTAGAAGAAATATGAAAATCATTTGATTAAGTTTATTCGTGGAATTATACCCGTTTACCCTTATCACCATTTCGCTGATCATTTGACGAGTGTTATTCCATTATCATAAAGACTGTAGAATTCTAAAGCTAATCTACTGTGATTATGACTTTTTTCTTGTGGCGATTACTCTTGTTATTACTATTTTTGATTTAGATGTATCACTTCAGTAGGTGAAATGAAGCAAAGAAATATCTTAGATTTTTTCCTACAAACGTCATAATGATAATGATGATGATGATGATACTGATTCGGTTTTGATAACAGTAATATCAATAACAGTGCTACTACTACTACGACTACTACTATTACTAACAACAATGATAATGATAAAAATGAAGATAATGATAATGATAATATTAATGCTAATAATAATAATGATAATGATAATAGTAGTAGTAATAATGATAATGATAATAGTAGTAGTAATAATGATAATGATAATAGTAGTAGCAATAATGATAATAACAACAATAACAACAACAACAACAACAATGATAACAGTAATAATAGTAATAATAATAACAGTAATAGTAATAATGATAATAACAACAATAAGGATAGCAATAATGAATACAATAATAATAATAATAATAATGATAATAATAATAATAATAATAATAATAATAATAATAATAATAATAATAATAATAACAATAGTAATAATAATAATAATAATAGTAATAATAATAATAATGATAGTAATGACATTGGTGATAATGATAATAACAATAATAGTGATGAAGATAATAATAAAAGTGATGATTATAGTAATTTTGATAACATTGATATTAATGATGATAATGATATAAATAATAACAAGTGATAATGATAATAACAATTATAATGATAATCATAATTATTCTAATTCTAATTATGATAATGATGATAATCATGATAATGGTAATGATGATAGTCATAATGATGATAATCATGATAATGGTAATGATGATAGTCATAATGATGATAATGATAATGATGATGACAATATTATTAATAATACTAATATCAATAATGATAATAAAAACGACAGTGATAATGAAAATGATATATCATAATAATAATGATAATTATAATGATAATGATGATGATGATAATAATAATAATATTGATAAGAGTTGAAGATAATAAAAACTATAATGATAATAACAATAATAATGATAATGATAATGATAATACTTATGGTAATGACAATAATAGTGACAATAATAATGATAATAATAATAATAATTATTATAATAATAATAATGATGATAATGATAATGCTAATAGATATAATAATTGTAATAATGATAATGATGACAATAATAATAAAAGTTATGCTAAACATAGTAATACTATAATACTATAATACATATAAATGATGCTAAACATAGTAATACTATTATAAGGAGTAGTAATAGTAGTATGATTATCATATATCATTACTATAATTCTCTATAACATAATTCTCCTTGTGCTTCGCCCGTCAGTCGTTCATCCATTCCCACGTAACACTTGCATTTTATCCTTGATGACATGAATATCAAGGAAACACGTACACATACACTCACACCCGCGCGCAACTTTTTACGAATTATTGTTATCATTATGATGATAATGTCTTTTTATCATTATCATTATTAGCATTATTCATAACATTTATTCTTATTCTTAATCATCTTATCTTTATTATAGTTATTATTATCATTATCATTGTTCTTTTAACAATTATTTTCGCAATTATAATGATAATATTTGTTATTATCATTATTATCACCATTCTTTTTATCATTATCATTATTGCTATCCTTTCTATCGCTCTTGTTATTTTTATCGGTACTGTTATTGTTATTATTATTATTTTTTTTCTTCGAGACAAATATGCTGCATGAAAGTCAAAGGGAATATAAGAGAGAAAGGGGAAATAAGGGAGAGCATGGGCCTTAATTAGAAAAGGAAGATAGGGAGGAGAAATAGAGGGGAGGTGAGGGGATCTAAAGGGGAAGGGAGAAAAGCTCAGAGAAAAGAGGAGAGCCGGAGACGGGGGGAGGAGATAGAGAAAGTAATAGTAATAACAATAATGATAGTGATAATAATAATATTAACGACTGTTATTACTATCACTTTTTTATTGCTATTATAAATATTTCTGCTATCATTATCCTCCGAAGCCATCAACTATTTATCTCTCTTCAATATTCTCCGTTTCCGTATCTTCTTTCTTTCTATGTACTCCCTTATTGACGCTTTTATGTCACTTTCTACCATCAACCACACTCTACCTTGGAGATGCACTTACTGGAGCTTTCACTATGGCGTAAGGATGATTATTTCCGTAAGTAAAATGTGGCAAAACTAATCCGTAGAGTTTTTATATATATAATCTGTAAAAATAGGATCTTTCTATCTGTATCTATCTACCCATCTATTTTCACACACACACATACACAAACACAGACGCACACACACACACACACATATATATATATGTGCGTGTGTGTGTGTATTATCGTATGTATGTTATGTATATATATATATATATATATATATATATATATATATATATATATATATATATGTATAAATGTATATGTATATATATACATATATATATATATATATATATATATATATATATATATATATATATATATATATATATATATATATATATATATATATATATATATATATATATATATATATATATATATATATATATATATATATATATATATATATATATATATATATATATATATATATATATATATATATATATATATATATATATATATATATATATATATATATATTTATATATATATATATATGTATATATATATATATATATATATATATATATATATATATATATATATATATATATATATATATATATTATATATAAATATATATATACATATATTTATATATATATATATATATATATATATATATATATATATATAGATATAGATATATAGATATATTATATATAAATATATATATTATATATATATATATATGTATATTATATATGAATATATATATCATATATAAATATATATATTTATATATAATATATCTATATATCTATATCTATATCTATATATATATATATATATATTCATATATATATATATATATATATGTATATATATATATATATATATATATATATATATATATATATATATATATATATATATATATATATACACTTCGTAAATTCAACTGAAATTGAGGCTGGAGGCGCGAACTCGCAAATTCAGCGACAAGAATTATTGTTCTAGTAAGTGAAACTTGGCAAAACGTTCCCGCAGAGTTTATTCTTATGTGCTTACTTATAAATATGCCTATGCTTGCATACACACACACACACACACACACACACACACACACACACACACACACAAGCAATAATAATGACAATAATGATAATGGTTATGATGATAATAATAATGACAAAAATTATGATAATATTAATGATTATAATGATGTTAACAATAATAATTATTATTATTATAATGATAATAATAAAGAAAATAATAGATATAATGACAAAATCAATAACAATAACCATACTAAATATGATATTAGTAATGACAATAATATTACTTTTACTAATGCCACTACTAGAAATTATGATAATCATAATGAAAATGATAGTAATAATGTTAACAATGATAATGATAAAAAATGATGAGAACAGTGTTAATAATGATGATAAAATGCCAATGATATTGGCAGCAAT
>NC_091560.1:21434864-21437364 GCF_042767895.1 Penaeus vannamei
GGTAGATGAGCCTTTCCAACCTTGATCTATCCTTTTTCTACCAACGGTTACAGGTAATTAGATTTTTTTCCAATCTGCTAACTAATGATTTCCTAGTGTCTCATTCACTTACCTGCGTCCTGAAAGCCTGATGAAGAGCAGGGTTGGAGGCCGTACACGTGAAGACGGTGTTGTGGTGCTCCCGCGAAGCCAAGAAACTCAGCGTGGATTTGGCGTTCATGCGGTGGCCGTCCTTCATCATCTCGGTTTCGTACTGGATGCCCTCCGTCACGACGCGGCCCGACCCGTCCAGCCACTGGATCTGAGGGAAAAGGGTCGTGTCTATACCGCCTTACATGGCGATTCTCACAAACAAAAGTTTCTTGGACTTGATCATGTGTCTGCAGCCTGTCGCTACGAACAAGGTCCTACCTCGGCAGCCGGTTTGCCTCCTCGAGAGACGCACTCCAGCTGGACGGCGGCGCCGGCGGTGGTGGTCACGACGGAGCCCTGAGTGATCTCTGGGCGCTCGGGAGGGACATACACCGTCAACTTGGCCGTCTGGGACCTCACCCCAGGGACGTCCTTCCACCCTGTGACCTGGCACTGGAAGTAGGAGTCATCCTCGAGGGTCACGGGGCTAATCCGAAGGCTGTAGTCTCCTGTGTCAAGTGTAGAAGAAAGATATTAGTTTGTATGTTATAATGTATCCTTGAGAATCATTACACATGATCATATATGGATCCACATGCCTGATAATATAATGCACAAGCACATTAATACTTCTACATTAAAGAATATTTTGTTAAAGCGGGTATAGAAGAGTGTTCATTGGCATGTATTTGGTTTTGTTAAGGCACACTTAAAGATGGAGTGAATAAGAAACTAACGGTGATTCATCGAATTGCTGCATTGCGTCATATGTTATGTAGCCAATGATTATCGACTAAAACCGTATTTCATGAATCAACTCCAATTAAGGATTGTTTATCATTGATCCAATGATCGGTAGCGAGTTGTCCTATGTAAATACATCCTCACTGAGTATAGTTAATTACATACAAATTACCCTAATGCTTTCCTGGTTTTTCATATAATCATAGAACAGTCTAATGTACTAGTTAAACTTCTTAAGATATGAGACACAAATAACTACACCTTAAAGAGGAAAACTATATATAAATGAAACTGTATATCGAATGTGTGGATATCATTACATATGCGCATGAAAGACAATGAACACATGTCATGAGAACAAATGCAATATCAAATGTAATACCTATCATAATTTCATGTCTCAATCCTTCCGCTGAATACAGTGCTCAACTACGAGACATCATTTTAGTGTACTAGCAGTGTATTGACGAAGTAACTGTTTCTCAGCAAAATCATTACAACTCTATAAATTATTTATTGCCTGAATAACTGCGTTTGATACGAATATTCTGAAAACCAATACCTAGTAAACGCTTGTATTGACGTGCTTGCGCTTTACTTCTGCAAATTTTTAGTATTATATTAGTATTTAACTATGAGCATGTCCTTCTCTTTATAGAAGGACATGCAAAGTTATCCTGGACATAGGTAAAACTTGATCGCACTTCAATGGCACAGCAGAAGCATTCCGATATCAGAAGAAAAGGATTGATTCTCAGTGCTGCGCATTCAGTAGCTTCGCTTCAATAAAACCTCAAGGCGGCAAGCGAGGCCGAGGAGGACCTTGGGTGTTCTTACCTTCCTCGTCGGAGCCAATCATGCGGTACCGCTTGAAGGCGTACAGCTCCCTCTCGTTGCCGAGGCCGAAGTCGTCGCGCGTCCACTGGAGCACTCCGACCTTGTTGATAATCCGACATGGCAGCACGACCGTCGAGCCGATGACGGCGGTCTGCGGCGAGGGTTCATTGGCGAACCTCTGCTCGAACCGCGGGTCTGCCGCCTCGCAGAACAGCAGCAGACTCCACCAGGCCAGGCGCCAGCACCAGCCCGGCTGCCACCCGCCTCCTCGCATCTGCAACGCACACATCATGTTATTCTCAACACATCAAAAATCAGACAAAGTCAGGTGGCATTCAAAGGATTAGTTACATAAATATTACAGCATTTATGTACATGCGTGAGTGCGAGACAGAGGGGGGTAACCCCATTGTTAATGGGTAAGTACAACAAATGTAAAAAAAGGACACGTAACATAATGAATACTGTACTTAAACACCATCTGCGAATGTGTTCTTGCCACAAATCCAGGGAGGAGCGAAGAATCCCAAGCCTTATCCTTTTACCCCCCCCCATCCTAAACACACAAAAATAAGGAAATCGCCGCCACAATTGGAAATCCTTTAAAAAGATCCCCCCAACAGGAAATCCTCCTTTAATGAAATCCCCCAACAGGAAATCCTGCCTCCTAGAAAAGAATCCTCTCCCTCCAAAGCCTTCCCCCAAAGAGAAAATCCTCCCCACCCCTAATAGGAGTCCCCCTCTCCCCCTTCGCCACTTTTTCGGCGCTCTTCCCCGCCCTCTCTGC
>NC_091560.1:21477364-21479864 GCF_042767895.1 Penaeus vannamei
TAGTTGTAGTAGTAGAGGCAACAGCAGAAGCAGTGGAAATAGAAATAATAATAGTAGTAGTAGTAATAGTAGTAGTAGCAGTAGTAGCAATAGTAGAAGTAGTAGCTGGAGAAGTAGTAGTAGTAGTAGTAGTAGTAGTAGTAGTAGTAGTAGTAGTAGTAGTAGTAGTAGTAGTAGTAGTAGTAGTAGTAGTAGTAGTAGTAATAGTAGTAGTAGTAGTAGTAGTAGTAGTAGATGTTGTAAAGCAGCACTACTACAGCTACTACTACTACTAGTAATAGTAGTAGTCCCAGTAATATCAACATCATCACCATTATAATCATCATGATCATTAAGTAAAAAATTACTGTAATCAGAGTAAGGTAGTAATAATGATAATGATGATGGTGATGATGGTGGTGGTGGTGGTGGTGGTGGTGGTGGTGGTGGTGGTGGTGGTGGTGGTGGTGGTGGTGGTGGTGGTGGTGGTGGTGGTGGTGGTGGTGGTGGTGGTGGTGATGATAATGATAATGATGATGATGATGATGATGATGATGATGATGATGATGATGATGATGTTGATGTTGATGTTGATGTTGATGTTGATGTTGATGATGATGATGATGATGATGATGATGATGATGATGATGATGATGATGATGATGATGGTGATGGTGATGATGATAATGATGATGATGATTAAGAAACAAACCCATACGATTTATCAAAGTGAGTCGTATTGCTGTATATTAAAAAATATATATATTTGCAATCAATATCCGAGCACAAACACGTACAAGTTAACATTTTTGCTTCTTTCATTTGTATGAATATTTTGCTACCTGTCTATAATTTATCTGGTCTGATGCCATTTGCCATATTGTTAAACTTTTTCATCTACCAAGCTTGGACTAAAGAATGATCTGTTTGTCTATATCATTTTGCATATTTTATTTCATAAAGTATACATAGCACTTAATATTCACATCATTCCATGGATTGCAGATTAACCTGCATTCACCTGAATGAGAATAATTCATAAAAGGGGAATCGATACTCAGTCATTTTCTCTCCCCACATTTACCTTTGTTTTCCAAGCCGACATTACCTTCGCCTTGAGGGGGCGATGCCCTTAGTGTCAATGCTGCCAAGCTGCAACGTCCTCGAACCAGGCCTCAAAAATGTCCCGCTCGTTATGAATCTCAATCAGGATTCCGCTTCGCCATAACAACAACGGCCGCGCTATTTCCACTAAAGATAAAATTCCGAGCGAGATTAATTACACTTCCAGACTCACTGAAGTGATGGCATTATGCCAGGGTGGCGTCCCGACCTTATTGCTCACGTTGGCTTACTATTGTGGAGATAATACTTTATGACATTTCGACCCAACTATAATCCCGTTTGCAACGTTTCTTCACAAATGTTTCGTCCCTCCAACGCGCACGGCTTTATTAAGCGACCATGCATCTTGCTGCTTCGGGCTTCAATTATGCCGTTGAATATTTCAGATGCATCGTTAATGACATTCAAAAATTATCGGTTGCATAAATATTTCCCGGGAATGGACCTTTTCCTCGAAACTTTGCATTGACTTTCCACATATCAGCAGTGAGTCGAAGAAAGGAGCAACTTTCGGGAGCACACTGAATACTTGCTCCGGGTCCTGAATAATTTCATACTCACATCCCTGTTATCGAATTTAGCTCAAGACGGTTGTATACATGTCACTCGGGTCACCGTCCACAGAGGCAATACCTTTACTCGTTTAATTTTTCGTATCAACACATTTCTCAACCAGCTCTTGTTTTTCTCATGTTGCCTTTGGCTTTGCCGAACGCACATGTCTAACTCACATTCGCGCATTTAAAAGGGAACATAAATGAACTGAAAATCAAGGTGAATAATTGTGTTGTCATATTCAGCATAAACAAGTACAAACCACTGAACACGGACGAGTGAGAATGTTCCGTACTCCGTGCCGCTACTTGTTATTTAGTACTTGTATTTCATCTCGTTTAAGCACACTACTGTGAGCTCGGCGTCAGCAAACCTGTTTGGATTATACTTTATGCTCCACGAAAATATTTATATAAATGAAATTCAAAATTGTATCCTGGTGTGTAGTGACCGTAGACTTTTACCGCTCGGTATAGGTATAGAATCCAATATCATTCCTACGTATGTCGAAATATTCCTTGTATAAAGATTTCACAGAGATTCTCTGCCTTTACTATGTATTCAACTTTTAAAAAATGGAAATAAATATTTTGTGTCTCTTATCACCCATTGCTATACTCAACCACTTATGAAAAGTCTTACCTTCTTGGGAAAGTTGAAGCTGCAATATGATAAACCTGTGGCACAATGCGACTAACGTTTGACTGAGAAGCTAAAAACCATATCACTGTAGCTGAACACGTCTTTCTTTTGTTCACTATTAGTAAAGGATTAAGATGTTCTGAGGCCACACAATTTTCCTCAAAGGTCAACAACACTCACTTGTTAACTTTTCTCAATC
>NC_091560.1:21527364-21537364 GCF_042767895.1 Penaeus vannamei
AAAAGCTGAGATTTTTATTCCACCAAGAGGGGGTCGGGGTGACTATTAGACTGTGAAAATGCAGTGATGTAGAGTGTGCAGTTTACGTGTCAGTAGTCACAGGGTGAAACCATATTCAAGGGTACAGGGACGTAGGACTGAGTGTACGGGAGGGAAGGATATCAGGAGCATGAGCGTGGGGGTTTTGATCATAACGACGGAGAGTGTGTGTAGCGTGAAAGTGTAGGGTGTAAGTGTGTTAGCCCGGAACAGGAATAGAGGCTGGGTCGAGGGGAGGGAAGCCGCTATTGACTGCGAGTATTCTGGGGCTTAAGGGGTTGTGAGAGGCGGCTCCACGGGCTGCAGGGAGGGATGTGCATACATGCCGACATGTACACACAGGCAGCCGAGATAAATGAGTGAATGCATAAAGAAAAGACATGTATGAATGCTCAATACCCACCCACCCACACACACACACACAAACGCGCACAGACACGAACACACATACATATACGCACAGACACAAACATACAAACACACACACACACACACAAACGTTTGTTTATGTACTCTACATTCACTCTATGCATATCGAGTATACATACTCTCTCCTAAGCGAACACATTCAGACACATAAATTCGCCATCGCAACGGAAAGAATGACTAATGGACGTCTTTTCCTACATTTTCTTTATTGAAATCAGTTTTTTCTCACGAACACTTTGAGGAATGCCCGGATATTTACCTGGTCTCCTTGTTAGCTTTTTTTTTTTTCTTTTTTTTTATGCTAGGAAAGGATTGAATGGATTCGACGGAAAAAATGAAAATATTCTCAGCCATTTAGTATTTTCAGGCCATTCGAATACATGACTTCCAGAATTTTATTTCCCTGCAGCACGTGATTCATTGCTAACACGATTATGGCATTAACTGCTTGATATTTTCCGCGTTCTGCAAATATGTGACGAATCATTGTTCTGTTAAGGCGCCTCGCAGTTCCGGAGCATCGCCTGCAGGTGAAAGCGCCGCCCTCGAGTAGTGCCGAGGAAGTCGCCGAGTTTCGTCAGGAGTTCTTTGATTGAGCACAAGGATCCTGAAAGGCTCCAGGATCCGGGAGGGACGAAGAAGGAAGGAGGCGGCGTGAAAGTGCCGATTCGAGTCTAGACTTGTGCTTTTGTGTGGAACTTCAGTAAATGGATAATGCAGGGAGATAAATATTTATTTATAATACACACACACACACACACACACACACACACACACACACACACACACACGCACACACACACACACAAACACACACACACACACACACACACACACACACACACACACACACACACACACACACACACACACATATATATATATATATATATATATATATATATATATATATATATATATATATATATATATATATATATATATATATATATATATATATACGTATATATATATATATATATATATATATATATATATATATATATATATATATATATATATATATATATATACATACGTATATATATATATACGTATGTATATATATATATGTGTGTGTGTATGTGTGTGTGTGTGTGTGTGTAGTGTGTGTGTGTATGTGTGTGTGTGTGTGTGTGTAGTGTGTGTGTACCTTTTATGAATATATGGATACACACACACTCTAACACACACACACACACACAGAAGATAATGAAGATGCGTCCGCGCATGCACGTCGATCTGCACATCACGCGAACGGGTTCTGGCGCGCGCGCGCAGCCCGCCACCCAAAGGGACGCGGTAAATTCCGACAAAATCCCGTAAGAAATGATGGCACGGAGGGAAGCAAGAAGCAGGTGTCTAGCATTTTACTGGCGCTTTGTGGGGATATTGAGCGGTGTCTGTACCCATCGCGGCTCCTCGGTGACCCCCCGAGCTGCGTGTCTCGGCCAGATTTTCACATTTGTTTTAAGAGGAGATGTGCCGCAGTTCTGGATCTGCGCAGGAGGAAGCAAACACTTCATATCTACTCAATTACTATATGTCTGAGAATCCCATTACTAGTAATAACATCCAGCTTCGCCAGTGTAGGATTCCATTTTTTTTACAATAACTTTTATCATTCTTATTTGACCTTCCAAGGCAACTTGAGTGATAAACCTTCATTGCTGTTAGATGCACCATTAAATCTCCTTTCAGATCACCTGTTTCACCTTAAGGAGTGTAAGTGCACGGACCCCATCCTTCTGAGAACAAGGGAAAGGCAAGGATAAAGTGGTAAAACCTCAAGGAGCCAAGCATAACGTCCTTGATCGTGGTAATCTCGCTAAAAGCAAGAACGTCGCACAACAATGACCCGCTTCCTTCATCACACCCTTCTCTTTACCAGCTTCCCGGGTTCTCCCTCTTCCTCGCAGGATGTCCGTAAACACTGGCTGGTGATCACGGCACTTCCAGCACGAGCGCGAGTAGACGGGGCTCGCGACGGAACTCAGAGAAACTCGGTTTGTTTTCCTCTAACGCTTGCTGGCTCCCACGAACGTTAATCCTCCTTACTAATGCAGACAAAGCATCACTGCATTTGGCATGCTCTGTTTCATTTTTGATTGGATTTCAGTACAAAGCCAATATTGTCCCCAGTGACTTGCTACCTGCACGGTCCTCTGGCCCCCGGCGACGCACAAAAGAAGGGCTGAAAGAGAGAATATGTCGACAAAAAGGCTGCCAGCGCGAGCGCGCCCCGTGACACTGATGGCCGCCGGGACGCCCTGTCGTGCCTTCATAAGGACTTTCCTCACACATCATGGATCATCTGCAGGGACTTCAAAGGATGAAAGTCGCGGGACAAAACCTCCCCTGTGATCAGACGCAAAGAGGGTAAAGGCACTTGTTCCATCTCGACTGCTGCCCAGATTTTGTCGCCCACCATCTGCGGAGGAGGTGGGGTTGCAGGACGCGTCTTCATTGCACTTGCCTTATAAACGGAAAGAAAAGGTGAAGGGAAGCGTGATAACGAGGCAGGCGAAAGCCAGAAAAAATCCAGTAAAATCACACGGAAAAATTCTAACTGTTAATTTCGTACCAAATTAAGAAGGACAGAGGCTTAGTTGAACGAGACACTCCCCTTACTTTATCATAGTGTGAAAGACTCACTTATTTTTAAAACTAATATCAAAATCGTATAACAAGAGGGAATAACACAACGTTTTAACAGACCGTAGGATAGACTGGGTGATTATTCTTTTTCCCTCTATTTTCTCTTTCCTCCACCTTTCATTTCATTCATCTTCATCTCTTTCTTTTCTCTGGACTTTCGCTTCCTGCATTTCTCGCCCTCCCTCTGTCTAATAACTG
Organism: Penaeus vannamei; assembly: GCF_042767895.1. Lineage (NCBI taxonomy): Eukaryota > Metazoa > Arthropoda > Malacostraca > Decapoda > Penaeidae > Penaeus > Penaeus vannamei. The sequence continues at coordinate 21,530,689 of NC_091560.1, forward strand.
TCCAGCTGTATCCTTCTTCGTCTCCCTATTGGTCCGCCTCCCCTTGCGCCCTCCTGCCCTCATCCTCGGGCGCCTCCCGGCCACAGGGCGAGGTGGCTAAACATCGATAGCAAGTACTTCCTTCTGGTTTAGACGCGGCACCCTCCCCCTCCCCCTCTCCTCCCCCGCAATAACTCTCGCAAGACAAAGGCGCGCGAGTGTTTACAGGATTCAATACCCGTAAGTGCAATAACTCGCTGTCCTTCCCGGTGTTCTCCCAGCGTCTATTGTTCTCTAACTCACTTTCCTAACCCTTGCCACACACTGACATTATATTTACCTATCATCGAGGAGACGTAACGGCAGCGTCGATGCTGTTACTTTCGACTATATTTTACCGCATTTGTGTATGGATATCCACCTTGCATGTAAGTTGTATATATTTGTGTGCGTGAAGAAACTATTTTTTGTTTGTGGATCTCCATTTAAATATGCATAAACGTGTAACTTCTATTGACGTACTCATTGAACGCCGTCTTTTTTCTGTGCAAACCATACGGAATCGAAACTGAATTGTTTGATGTATCATCTAACAAAGCTTTTTTTTTCTCCAATTAAAGTTGATTGACGGTTCGCTTTCAAGTTCGCAGCTGACAGGATATTCGAAATTGAAAATCCCGTGTAGGAGCAAAAAGGATTATTTCACTTCCCTCGACATTTCTACGGATATGTGATATTCCCTTGCCAGATCAACCGTTGCTGGAATTTGATAAGATAAACAAGTGACTCACTGGAGCGCATAACTAAATGCCCCGCTTGAGGAGGCTCATTCCGGGAGACGGGAAAAAGTACGGTTCGCGGAAAGGAATTACGCCAAATGAGTGCTTTTTCGCGAATAAGCGTTTGATATATTCATTAATTACAAAATCCGAAAATCTAGAGCAAAATACGGTTTCGATAAGTACATCTCAGCTTGAAAAAAATGAGAGGAAAACAGAAGGTAAAGCGACAAAGGAAGACCGATGGCAAACTTATCATAAACTCACACACATACACACACTCTCTCTCTCACACACACATACACACTGTCTCTCTCTCACACAGACACACACACACACTCTCTCTCTCTATCTCACACACACACTCTCTCTCTCTCTCACAGACACAGACACACACACACGCACTCTCTCTCTCTCTCACACACATAGACACTGTCTCTCTCTCTCACACACATACACACACACTCTCTCTTTCTCTCTTTCACACACACACTCTCTCTCTCACACAGACACACACACACACACACACACACGCACGAACACACACACACACACACGCACGAACACACACACACACACACACTCTCTCACACACACATAAACACTGTCTCTCTCTCACACAGACACACACACACACTCTCTCACTCTTTCTCTCTCTCACACACACACACTATCTCTCACAGACACAGACACACACACACACGCACGAACACTCACACACACACACACACACACACACACACACACACACACACACACACACACACACACACACACACACACACACACACATACACACACTCTCTCTCTCTCTCTCTCACACACACATAAACACTGTCTCTCTCTTACACAGACACACACACACTTTCTCTCTCTTTCTCTCACACACACACACTCTCTTTCTCACACAGGCACAGACGCACACACACACACACACACACACACACACACACTCTCTCTCTCTCTCTCTCACACACACACACACTTAAACACTGTCTTTCTCTCACACACACATGCGATGTTGTTTTGCTGCTATGATTGTGCTTGTAGGTCTGTCTATGAAAATCCTGAATACAATGTACATCACTAAGACCTCACAGTCCTTATTTCTTCCAAAGTAGACCATTCCTTAATGAACTGAAGCGGAATTTCACAAAGTACTTCCTCTCTTGTCACACAGGGTTTAGGCATAATTTCCTCCTCCAGGCGGGCGCAGGTCTTCGCGAGCGACGCGCCCTGCTGGGTCCCTGAGCAGCGTCCCTCCGCGTCCTTGTTCTGGCCTGAGCCGTAAGTATGTCGACGTTTACTGGAAATCGGGAACCAGTTTGCGGCGCACCTGCCACGAGCTCCCTGGCGAGCCTCCTCACATCCCTCTGACGTGCAGCTCTCTCCCTCGCTCGTGCGTCTCGGCTCTGCTCTCTTCTTTTTTCCTTTCCTTCGTGGAATTTCCAGGGCATTGTATTTGCACATATTTTCCTGTTTCTCTCTTTCCTCTTCATCCACACCCGTCATCAGATAATTTGCTCTGCCTCTGCTTAAAGCTTGCGAAATTTCCGTCATCTGCCGCGAGAGGAAACGTACTCTTCCCTGAGCAAATATGTGACTGAGTCTCAGCCGCAGCAAGACTCAACGACCAAGTGCGTGACGCAGCAGAATAAGGGAAGATGATGCGATCGCAGCTCAAGATTCTGGCGTGAAATGCGCTTCTAATCCCTCGAACTTTGATCATTATTCAAAGTTTGATATTGTTTTTATCGAAATCGTAAATTCCACGACAATATGAATACTCTGTACCAATAGCGAAACTCGACAGAAAGGAGAAATTCCGATTTCTTTCAAACAATACAAACACAGTGCAGGTGCCTATTATTGATCATATCACCAAATAGGCTTTCATCTTGGTTTTTATTCTGGTTGCTGGTACGACGTCCCGGCCAAACGAGAGTCCTCTTCGCCAGCACACGTTCCATGCCATCAGCCCGGGGCACTCTACTCATCCGCCCCCCCCCCCCGTCCCCCGTCCCCTCGGCGCCCCCGGAGTACGCCCCAACCACGCTGGATCCTCACAGTATCCCGATCTCTGCACTGGAGTCACAGTCCAAGACCAAATCCACGAATCCGACGGCGGTGTGGCCCCGATTTCATACAGTATTTATGCAAAGCGAGAACACATCTCTTGAATGCTATTTTCAACAATCTCCGGAATGAAATTGCTTTACTGATGTTATTGGGTCTTTATATCGTGATCTGATATGTAATCTAACCAAACACACAAACATTTATATAATGGTGGCGCTAAACTGTTGAAGAGCAATAATAACGGTTCAGACTTATAAGCATGCTGTAAAATATTGAGCCGACACTACCAAATAAAACAGTGTAGATGAGGATCAGTACAAAAGAATTATCTAAGAATCATACTCATAGATCTTGACAATGAAGATAATAGCGCGGGTAAGCCGTGGGTATAATGGCCCACCTCCTGAAAACCGAACACCCAAACGGCCGCACAGATGAACACACGTCGACACTTATAATGACCACTAAATTGCTCTTCGACCACTACTTTTGGCATTAGGCTATCGCCCTTGCAGAGGCATCCCAGAAGAGCCCTTCTTCCTTGCACACGCCCTGTTGTGTCCAAAGACAGACACAACAGCTAAATTACGCAAGTGCTCAAGGATAAATATGCCCCGAGCGCCGGGTTTCTGACGCGGAGTTTCTCGATATCGCTGAGGGGATCCCGCCTCTCTGCGCCCGCGAATAAGGGCGAGGTTCCCCTAAGCGCTTTGGAGTTACCTGCCATCATTCAGAAGCGAGTCCATATTTTTTCACGCTGAAGTTGACATAAAAAACATTCATTGTACTTCTTTGGAAAATGATGTTTATCGCGTTCAGTCGTAAGGCCGAACTGTCGTCGAAGGATTAGGCTCCCGCATCCTCCATGTCGGGGCGAAAGTTCCTGGAGGCGCGCGTACTCCAAACTCTGGAAAAAGGGAGCAAAAAAGGTTATATATCGGGCTGATGGGATTCCGCGCGCGAGCTCAAGGAGGAAATCCGCCCCGTGTTCCGATGGAGCGGTCCGGCGGCGGAGACGCCTCGCCGCCGTTTGATGCATGCTGCGCCGCTGAATTATACTCTCTCAGGTAATTATTATCAAACAGGTCGTGCACGAGGCTCGGTGCCGTGCAACATGCATGGCCGCTGCCTAGATGGATATCGATAGATCACGTCGCGACGGAGTTTGAGCGACTCTAGGCAAAACTGTTGGACTAAGAATGGTTCAGGAAATGATAAAGGAGATTTTCATTATCTGCCATCATCCCTTTGGTGTTAGGGCCGTTTCTGCCTCTTACAGCTACCGCCTCTTTTCTTGCAAGCGCCGATTGTGTTCATACTTTTAATCTACACATTCATCCCACAAAAACGATCTGCAACGCTGTATTCCATTATTTATTTTGAAAAATGTATATACCCATATCAGTTTTCCTTCTTTTAACGCCTTCTGAGATGGGATCCAGCATTTCAGCGGGATCGGCAGAGGCGGCATCTCGCACGCCATGTTGGCCCCGCGTGACTGCGTCTTGCATTCTGCCATTATGTGTTGCGCTGTGTTATTGCAGTTCTTATGGCGATGCCAAGGCGAGACGGATTACTCTCTCTTCACACACACACACACGCGCACACACACACACGCACGCACACACACACACACACACACGCACACACACACACACACACACACACACACACACACACACACACACACACACACACACACACACACACACACACACACATACTTTTATATAATCGCCCTTATTAAGTAACTGCGCAGGTCATTTTTGGCGATTTCTAGGTTTTTGGTTCCACGAAAGCTCCTTTATGTGACGCATCTAATGTTATAACTTCTAATGTCATGCCCAGGATACTATAACCAATGACTTCATTAAAAACTAAAATGTTTTAATATAGTCAATTAAACATACTATCTTTAATTCAGTTTGCCCGGAAGCATGAATAGTTAGCATAGTATTTATTTCCTAATGTGAACATGTAAGGAACTCATTCGGCGCAAAGTTCGAGCGTGGATCTTCCTTCTGAAGTACCTTTCCCCCCCACTGACGATTTTAGGACCAGTGAGAAACTACAAGAAACTGAAAACGAAGATGATGGCTGATATAAAGAGACATCTACAACAAGAATGTCCACATTATTACACACATCAGTCTTTCTGTCAAACTACTGTCTAATCGTGTCGGTTGCGTCTTCTTGATCATTTTAAGCGGAATAAGACAGTTGGTCAGTGAAAAAACAACTGACATATCCAGTTAGGGATACTTTCCTTGAGGGTGCTGTGATCGCCATGTTTACATCTCTCCGTCCCGCAGGGCAGTGCGGAGAGCCTTTCGATATCACGGTACTAGAACACGGGGTCGGTTTATCAGGGGACCAGCTCGTTTGAAGGAGCGGTGTGGCCGCGGCTTTACGTTTCAATAGTATTTCATTAATACATGTTCTGCTTATATTAAAGAATAGTATTTTCTACGGTTACACAGCTATTCGGCTGATGTTAACGCAGACACATAGCTAATGCTCACCCGACAATGCTGCTGTGCAAAACAACTATAGTTGCATTGTGTGCCAAGAAGGGAAAGCACAAGGGAAGCAGGATAGGGAAGCACTTTGAAGGAAATATTATAAGAAACAGAATAGAGGGAATCTTGTTTGTATTTCTCAGCAACAGTGTGCAGAAGCTTGCAAGAATTGGTGCATTTCTGTACTGTGCAGACAAGTGTATTTTATTTGTTTTTATCCCTTTACTACGGTCGAGGTTCCTGAGCTGAAAGTAATAGAAATAAGGATGTCAAGAGACAAGTTTTTGGCTTACATTTTCTTAAGGCCTTCATTACTGAAAGATTTGCCTATGTTGTATAGAATGTATGGTAAAAGAAAAAAAATATTAATGAAAATTTTCACTCGACAGTTTCATTATGCGTTATGACCTGGATATTGCCATTTTCACAGGTAATATTAGAAACTGCAGGTGTAGCCTAACGACAAGAATACTATGAGCAATTTAGAGATACAAGCTGGAACTGAAACGTCAGGCAGCAATTTCGAGTTGCATGTTAAGCCTGAAACATCTAGGATGTCAGATACAGTTATTGATCCAACTTTGAATGTTGGTGATGACTCCGATCGTGATCCGCACTGCCACCCAGATGATGATCTTATTTACTAATTTATACATATATGCCAGTTGGCTGCCATAGCTTCTTTCACACCTTGCCGCATGAGTAAACACAACTACTTATTGTGAAAGTTCATCGTAATTTAGAAAAGGTCTTGGGAAACAATGTTTTGAGAAGGATTACAGTACTTTCGTGTACTTTTCCTTGAGTTTCGATTTCGCAGAGCCTGATCTGTTATTTCAGTAGGTCTGAAGAGCTCTTCCAGAAGATCTACGAATAGTCAAGGAAAGAATGTTCTGAAAATGATTAAAGTAATGTAATCACCCGGGTACTTTCCCTTGATTTTGTTTTTCAGAAGGTGACAGCTCCTGCAGAAGGTCTTCAGAAGGTGCAAGAATGTTATTTATCTTTTTCTAATGTACTTGTGTTTCAGAAATACGTAGACATTATGAGATTATTGCTTCAACCATCTTATTTAATTTATGTCGATAGATAACGCTTTATACATGCAAAAAGTATGTAAATGTTTATCATTTCATCAGTAAGTTATGGAAGAATAAGTATTACACTAACATCAAGAAATCGAGAAAATGAGTCTGTTTTTTATTATTATTCCCCGAAAAGCGAAAAAGAAAATGAAAAAAAATCACTTAATGAGGGTGACATATATGGCCCTTTTGTAGCATCCCGGCACCCCAAACATTTTGATGCAGTTTCATGTTA
>NC_091560.1:21542364-21547364 GCF_042767895.1 Penaeus vannamei
TTGGACATCGGTTTGAGAGAACGGTGGCACCAGAAGGATTCGGGCAACGAATGTATTCTTATAATTAATTCTGAGCACAAATCAATGACTAGTAACTTCAGGCAAAAACGGACACAAGGATGAAGTGATATTAAGAAGCGGAAAGGAAAATGAACAGAAACGTAAGACAAGAGAATACAAAGCATCGAGGAAACCCTCGCGGCTCGAAAGCAAGAGACATTCGCTTGCATCATTCATGCGCCGCACCACAGGAACTGGAACCTCGGATCAGCGACGACCTCCGCATTCAATGCTCGCCTCCACTACAACAACTAATAAAACTTTAAGGTAGCCATCAGAGGCCCTTAGAAGCGTCGTCGCATAAGCAGAATGATTAAGCAGTCAAGCGGCGAACAGCAGGTGAATCGCAAGTGATCGAGGCGGCCGGGGCACCAGAGGCCACGCCAGGAATGCCATAATTGGGAGCATCCGGTCCGCCATCAGCCCCTCAGAGAAAAGTCAGAGGTTTTAGCCATTTCGAGATCAGCGGCGGGCTGCTTGCTGTTACGGCTGTCCGAGGATGACTCTAAGCCGCGGATTCGGCAATTACCGATGGAATAATTAGGTGCGGGGAGCTTCGACCGCGGAACGCTGGCTCCGCGGGAAATTGGAAAGATTCTCGAGAGATCGGAACGCTGACCTCTGACCCCAATCTTCCTCGGCGCTGGCGTGACCCTAACCTCGCGTGCTCAGGATCTCTTGCCCCCCAACGCGGCTTCTTGAAAAAGATGCTCAAATCTGCTTCATTATATTCATGAGATATGAGATTCATCTAGGATTTTGATGTTTTACGTAATACGGACTTCTGTCTAAACCCTGGCCGGATAGCGCAATGGGTGGGGTCTTTATACATCGCATAATTGTAATCAATATGATATTTCCGTTATTAGATTTTAAATTTTCGTTAAGACTTTTGTTGCTTGGCTTCCCCGATGTTTTGCCATGTCAGCGGTCATTTTCTTTATCTAACTTTTTATTCAACCTACCGTCACATCTTCCTGTTATATTTCAACCTTTTTGTTATCATAACTGCAATTTTCTCTTTCTTTTTTTCGTGTTCCCTCTCTCTTTCTCCCTCCCTCACTCACTCTCTTTCCTCCCTCCCCCCCCCCCTCTCTCTCTCTCTTGTTTTTCGCACCCTATACTAGTCTTTAGGAGATAAGTAGAACAATTTTTGCTTCTGTCCAGACGTTCAAGAAGAAGTGTAGAGAACAGGGCGATGTCAGCTAAACGCCTCCACTGTGGGCGGGGCCAAGGGCGACAGTCAGAGGGCCAGCGGAGCCAGAGAACGCGAATTAAAGATCCTTCAAGCAAAGCCTCCGAAGGGTGCTATGCTTCTGACAGGAAAGTTGGGGTCTGTTGAAGGTGGGAGAAACGCTAAAGGATTTGGTGGAAAGTTGCTTTGTACAGATAAAGAGTGCTTTAAAGAGGAGCTGAGGAGTCTTTACGTTCAGTGGAGGGAACGGACGGTTGGTCTGTTGTAAGAGAACGTGAGCAAGGGGAAAAGTGATCCTCCACAGACCGAAATTGTGAGAGATAATCAAGTTGTAATACGGATACCCACTCTTCGAAAATAAAAAGAGAAGACAAAGTAAGGATGTCACAAAAAGTGTGAAAGGAGATGCTTGACCTGGTTATAAAAGACATGAAAGCTCGTAGTTTTAAGGAGAGTGAGGAGACTGACGCACGGAGATTGTGAAGGGAAAGAAAACGCCGGGAGAAGAGTGCGTAATTTTTGTTGCTCAAAATATAAAGAGGAAAACAGGCCAAGGCGTAGAACCTAATATCATCAATCAATGGGGCGGATGAGTACGGTGAGGAGAAAACGGGCGCAGGTGAAGAGGCCCTGAGGACGGGGGCGATGCAAGCGGCCTGCAATATGTTGGAAGGGACCGGAGATAGACAGAAGCATCTCGACCGAGTTCGAAGGGGCATCCCCTAACTGTGAATTGACGTGGACGGATTGAATGCATAAAGTTGATATGAGTAACATCAGGTTTGTTGGCTTTATTGTAGGAAATGTAAGAATATATATTTTTAAACACGGATATGAAAGAATTTGAGTTTGGTATTCTTCCTGGATATTACAAAGATGTTTTACATTTGCTTGGTTGGAGGAATTCAGACAGAAGATGGATTTCAAAGAATTTATAATACCATGCACAAACAGCCTACTCCACAAATAAGAAGGCGTATGAGAAAGAAACCAAGATGGACAGGAAATACAAATGAACAATGACATTAATACAAAGATAATCTTTATACAGTTGCTTCAGAAATGAAATACTCTCTTTTGAAAGATATTTTGGTAACTCATTGCAAAATCATATGTCCTCGAAGTACAGTCCCATTTAGATTTTATAATGGGTCTAAGTATAGCACTAAATGCCAATCGCTGGTATTTATCTCAATACATTGATAATGATTAAAGGGGGGAGGGAGGGAAGGAGAAATCGACAAAGAATTATTGAATGACGAAAAATATTTGAGATTACAAGAATGGAGCAATCATGTGGACATTTGTGATCAAGAATCTTGACTTATCTACTTTCAATATCGTTGTCTTCCTGTGCGTGGAATATTAGAAAAAACAACAACAAATCGAGGGACGCTGTGCAGAGAGTCATTGAAGCTTTCATTTTCGTACGTTTTTTTTTACATTTTAAGGGTACAGACATACGTAAAAAATTTGTATTTTTCTTCCTTTTTTTTGCTGATGATGATTAGAATTGAGATAAAGAAGTCGTTTCAATGATACTCTAATGGAAATCTTCAAGGCTGACGCTCACACAATAGTTTATATCGATAAAAGCTGTTAAAAGTGACGAGGAAGGAAGCTGTAAAATGGCGCGCGTTTTCTCTCCCTCGCGCTGTTCTTTGTGCATTTTCTCGGAAGAAAAAAGAAAGAAAATTATTATGATTTGTAACCTAGGTTCCTATAGGTTCACTTAATATATAAGTGTAACTTCTTTAACAATCTAATGTTCATGAATAAATACTAAAAAAAGCTAATAGATGAAGTGAACATCGTGTTTCTAAACAAAGGTTTTACTCTGGTAAGTAAAGTTCAGGTAGCTCCGAGAACTGAAATTGCTGACTCACGATAATTATGAACACTGCCTTGGACACACTCACCTGTGCTCTGCGGACGCCTTCATCTGCAGCCTTTACCTGTACCACATAATAACATGTGGCCGTTACCAGGGGTTACAACCCCCCCCCCCCCCACCACCTCCTTTTTCTCACTCCTGCTCTCTCCCTTGTAGCCCTTCTCTCTGTTCTGTCTGGGACATTTCTGTTCTCCTTTCCTTCTCTTCTTTCTAACCGACCTTCTTGTTTTCTTCCCGTTCTCTCTCTCTCTCTCCTTTTCCTCTCTCATTCCCTCCCCCCTCTCTCTTTCTCCGTTTTTCTCTCTCTTCCGTCTCTTGCTTTTTCTTCCCCACTCCCTTCCTCTCTGTGTCCCTCTCCCTGCCTCTCCCCCCCCCCCCCCAAGCTTTCCCTCCTTTCTTTCTCCCTTCCTTTGTCTACCTTGCTCTCCTTCCCTTTCGCCGCCCGAGCAGCGCCCCGCCCTTCCCTCCTGGCTACGGCAAGGCGGCCATGCACAGGGCTGGGGGCTGGGGTGGGGGTGGGGGCGGAGGTCGCAGGGGCGGGCGGGAGGCTGCAGCCGTGGGTGGTGGGCATGCGAGGAGGGCGCGGAGGGCATGGCAGGGTGGAGGGCAAATAATGGGTGCGGGAGAGAGCTGTCTGGCGGGTGCTCGGATGGGCGGGTCACCTGGCCTATTCCCCAGGGGCGCCGTCGTGCATGACTGCCCGCGCTGCTCCTGTTCCCGGCCGGAGACTGCGCTGCCGAGGCGGTTGGGACGCGATTCGGGAGCGCTCCGAATCCTGCGCCGCCGAGATGGACGGCAGCTGCTGGTCTCCTTGCAAATCATACGGAGATAACAGTCAGAAAACTTATTTTGTATTTCTTATTGCATGGAATAAATGGAATCAGAAATGCCGATTCGACAAAGAACACACCCCAAACAGCGCTTCGGTGAAGAACTGAAAACAAATTCAAACTTACTGCATCCTGAAAAAAAGCAAAACGAATGAACGCTTTCAGAGGAAATTTTCTCGTTTCAGCAAGGGAGCAGTTTTTGCATTAATGCATTTCTATCTAGATCTGTCTCGGTATCGAAAAGTCTATCTGCCTATCTATGTCTCTATAAGTCCATCTATCCAATCATCTATCCATTAACTCATTAATTCATCCACTCAACCATCCGTCTTGCATGGATTACTCTGTCAGTCAGTCTGTGTCAGTCAGTCTGTCTGATTCTCTCTCACTCCTGTCTCCCTCCCTCTCACTCCCTCTCTCTCTCTCTGTCCCTCCCTCTCCCTCCCCCCCCCTCTCTCTCTCCCTCTCTCTCTCTCTCACTGTCCCTCCCTCCCTTCCTCTCCCTCCCTCTCTCTCACTGTCCCTCCCTCCCTCCCTCTCCCTCCCTCTCTCTGTCACTGTCCCTCCCTCCCTCCCTCTCCCTCCCCCTCCCCCCCCCTCTCTCTCTCTCTCACTGTCCCTCCCTCCCTCCCTCTCCCCCCCTCTCTCTCCCTCGTAGGGGTGAGGATAACATGTTACCACATCCCTTTGAGATTTTTTTTTTTTTTTTTTTTGTCTCAATAAACGTCTCTCTCTCTCTTTCTTTTCCTTCCTCCCTGCCTCCCTCCCTCCCTCTCTCTCGCTCTCTCTTCTTCCCTACCTCCCTCCCTCCCCCCCCTCTCTCTCTTTCTCTTGCTCTCCCCCTCTCTCTCTCGCTCTTTCTCTCTCCCCCCCCTCTCTCTCTGTCTCTGTCTCTCTCTCTCTGTCTGTCTCTCTCTCTCTCCCCTCTCTCTCTGCACAACACGCCTCATCTATATTTGTTTAGTTATGATAAACAAAAACGAGAGTTGATTTCGCACTGGACTCGCAGCGCTGCTATCCC
>NC_091560.1:21554864-21557364 GCF_042767895.1 Penaeus vannamei
AAGGTCGACATAAACCGTGAGTTGCTCATCTTATACTCCAATTGAGCAAGAGCAACCAGCGCTATGGTGTTACCTGTGAATGTTCAGGACATTATAAATGAAATATGAATATGCTTTTTGCTTACAAATAACAAAGAAGCGTTTTATGATATCTTCACACTCAAATCAAGGTCATGTCAAGGTGCGCCATTCGTTCTCGCGGGAGTGTCTCGCACAAGGTGCTAGGAAGCTTCGGTGGAATCGGCGGCGCCTCGAGCGCTGGCTGAGCAGATGTCTGGCCGAGGGACTGCATCGAACATCACGTCCGACAGCGACAGCGCGAGCGACTTGCGTGCCGTGCGGGGGTCGCTGCGCCAGGACGCTGGACCGTGATGCAGACACTCCGCAGCCGGGAAGATAAAGGGCGGCAGCTGCCCCCAAACGCCGTTCGTGTCCGATCCCGCCCGCGATGCAAGGCGTCGGATATTGAATTCCAAAATCCTTCCCCGTGAGGTGCCATGAGGCTCACATTACTCATGCCATAAGTGCCAATGTATATTCTGCCGGCGAGCGGCAGATAATGGCCCCCGAATGCTAGACAGTTCATGAAATTGAGATGCAACTCTCGGAATGTTCGAGAAGGTCGCTTTGAGATAGTCCCGGGGCTGTAAGAAGAAGAGTTGGGTCAACTACTCGGAAATTCGCAAAGCTTTTTCTTCTGCGCGGGACTCCATCGCCGACCTCGAGTGCGTCCCGAACCGCGGGCGGTAAAACGTCGAGAGTTCAAGGCACAGAACACGTGTACGCCTTCTAGTACTTTCCGAGCACTGGGAAAGAAAAGAAATGCAAGGAGGAAAAGTGTTTAACCGATATGATAAAATTCACTGATGGAATATTTAATATTTATGCTACGTGTTATTAATGTTTCCATCATGACGAGAGGTTTGGATCTTGTAAAGAATTTATGTGTTCATGAATTTCTTTAGTGCTCTGTGGCGCAGCACATTGAATTTTACGACATTCAACAGAAAAAGTGCTCTCAGAAAGTGGGCGACTAAATCGGCAGGGCTTCGCTTCGTCGGCCTGTTGTTTTGTAAGTTTACTCGTCAGGTTGCTGAACTTTGTTGTTGTTGTTGCAGTAATTAAGTTCCTTCCGCGGGGCGTCGCACAGACCGTTCGGAGCATCGTTCACGCCGCCCTCAGTAATGAAAATCCGGACGGCGGTGCTGGCGACCCCCCCCCCCCGCCCGCCCAACCTCTCTACCCAAGCGCCTCGTCTGTATGCATGGCGGCGGCTCAATAAGCTATCTCTCGGCTCCATATGTTTCTTTCCTCCTTGCGGGCCTCGTATCGAGTGAATCAAAGTTCACATGATCTAGCGTGTTTGTCTCGGTGCGCCGGCGCGAGGGGGGCGAGGGGGGCGAGGGGGAATGCGCCCGACTGTATTTTGTATGTTTGTCTTTGTTTTTGTTTATGTATGCGCGGCCCCCATCTCTCTCTCCTTTTTGTTCTCTCACTCTCTCGTTCGCTCGATCTCTCACTCTTACCTCTCTCTCTCTCTCTCTCTCTCTCTCTCTCTCTCTCCCTCTCTCTCTCTCTCTCTCTCTCTCTCTCTCTCTCTCTCTCTCTCTCTCTCTCTCTCTCTCTCTCGTTCGCTTGATCTCTCACTCTTACCCCCCCTCTCTCTCTCTCTCTCTCTCTCTCTCTCTCTCTCTCTCTCTCTCTCTCTCTCTCTCTCTCCCTCTCTCTCTCTCTCTCTCTCTCTCTCTCTCTCTCTCTCTCTCTCTCTCTCTCTCTCTCTCTCTCTCGTTCGCTTGCTCTCTCACTCTTACCTATCTTTCTCTCTCTCTCTCTCTCTCTCTCTCTCTCTCTCTCTCTCTCTCTCTCTCTCTCTCTCTCTCTCTCTCTCTCTCTCTCTCTCTCTCTCTCTCTCTCTCTCTCTCGTTCGCTTGATCTCTCACTATTATCTCTCTCTCTCTCTCTCTCTCTCTCTCTCTCTCTCTCTCTCTCTCTCTCTCTCTCTCTCTCTCTCCTTCCTCTCTCTCTCTCTCTCTCTCTCTCTTTCCCTCCGTCCGCCCGTCCGTATGCGTGTTTGTGCGTGTGTGCATCAACGGGTGTATGAATAAGGAGCATCTTTGTATGCTTATATGTATGTAAACTCAAGTAAGTGAACGTATGTGGCGTGACAAATAGTTCTTACTCAGATAAAATATAAGAGCGCGAGCGAGTGGCCGGGCCAAGAATGAAGGGAGAGTGAACACATAAAACTAATAAAGCCTTTAAAACCATGAGGAGGGGAGAAGCAGAGGGTAGCCCAGACACAGATAATGAAGGGACAGATAGTGAGGGCTAAGAGCGAAGGCCCGAGGGGAGTGAGGGGAGCCCGTAAAGAGGGCCGAGGGAGAAGGTGTATGGGACTAAGTGTGAAGGTGCAGGAGCCTCGGCGAGCGCCAGGCAGCGGAATAACCCCAGGAAAATCCCGTTGAATAGAGGTCATCAGAAGAGTCATTGTTTAGGGGAA
>NC_091560.1:21599864-21609864 GCF_042767895.1 Penaeus vannamei
TTCCATTGATCGCAGCAATCTCGATGCTCGTGACAAATGGATTCATTCACGCCGCGAAGAATCTCCGAAGGCTATTGCTGACGTCCACAAAACCTAATTGCGTTAAAAATAGCTTGATATCCTATAATACATCGAGTGCCACTTGCCTTCCTCCCATACGGACTCTCTTAGTATAAGAGCCACACGTGTCATGTAAGCATCATATACATATATCCAATTCGAGGTTTATTCCTGATTTGCGATATGGTAAAGACGAGCTCTATTGATTTTGGGCAAAATTGGATGCAGTGTTCGGATTTCACACATTATAACTCGATTAGCATGTTAATGGGACAGCCGTGTGATCTCCGGCTCGTGAGTACCCGACTCGGCTCTATGGCAATGCTGTGACGGGGGGAGGGAGGGGGGGGGGCTTATTCCCAAGCGGGTCGCTTTCATGGCGATATAATACATCGGTGGACGCGCACGGACAAGTACACACACACACACACACGCACACACACACACACACATACATATATGCATATATGTGTAAATACACACACACACGCACATTTTTAGTCCCCAGAACAACCTCTCTCCGCTGTGCTTTTGACAGCAGCAACACGTCTCATCATGCCTTGAAAATATAGTGGTAAGACTTTTCTCTGGTTTTCTGGTAACCACGCTATATCTTTATCAGTCGCTCAATATGCTTAGCTAAGCGCATTTTGCATTCTACTTGGCTTATCTCATTCATTAGAGTGTCAATCAAGAACGTTGACACCATAATTACTTTCACCTTTTGGCACTGCGCCCCATCATGCGCGGATATGTAATCACTGACAGAAAACCATACTAAGTTTGGCCAAAAGACGTCTATTTTCTATGTCACGGCGCTCTACGTGGTCTCGTTTGCTTTTTCGATCCTTGGTCAATTTGTCACCGACCAAAGTGATATCACTTTGGTCGGGAATTCCGCTTGTCTATCTACCTGGATTCATCATACCTGCAAATAAAAATGCAAGAATAAGGTACTTGAAAATTTGAAATATATAGCATTCAAGTTAATGCTCGATTTGACTTTTCTTAGAGCCCACTTTTAAGAAGTATACATAGGATTATATCAAATGCAGCATTTTGAAATCCCCCCCACCCCCCACCCACCCCCCCAAAAAAAAAATATATATATATATATCATATCCCAGTGCACTATCGTGCAAGCAAGTGGTTCCCAACCTCTTTTAGTCTGTGGACCCCGACCAATATATAGTTATGTCCATGACACCGTTCAGTGACTGCAGAGTGGCCAGGCGTCCTGCTTCAGGAAGGACGGTCCTGTTTTTGAACAGTGTCCTCCAGCGCCACCTCAAGTAGGGCGTTAATTTGTCCTTTTTGGGGCCTGTCTAAAAATATATGAATTATATATACTAAAATATTGATAACTGAAGGCAACAATAACCATTAACGTACTTTTATTATAATTCTATTGCCATTGAGGCCACTACGCGCGGAGCCGCAGTGTACGCGTACAGGTTGTCAAAATGTCAATGAAGACTTCATTAATATCTTAACTTGTCTTTTAAAGATTTCTGGTCAGCAGAAATCTCTTGAAAATGGCAAATAAAGGGGCAAGATACAAAATTATAGACTGCCAATATGGATGGGTAATTAATTTGGTTAGCATAGAGCTTATATTCCATCAAGAGTAAAATTGAATGTTTATTTCTTTCATTTCTTTATTCATACTGCATGAATGCATGTAGCACGTATGTATGTAACATCTGTAATGCGTTTAAAAAAATATATTAAGTTATAGATATTTGATGTCAACACTTATAAGTATACTTTGTATATTTCATACATTATAAATTTTAACTCCTCATCAAGCATATTTAGTGAGTGAATGTCAGAAAAATAAACTTCTTTTCGAACATTTGCAAATGGCTACTCTAAGGTGCTGCCATCATTTCAGAATAGTGCAATGGTGTGAATAGCTGTACAACAAGAACGCTTCATGGAAACATTCCAGTTCATTGATATGTGAGATATAATAATATGTAGGTAATGATGAGATGAAATTATATTTAATTTGACGTCAAAAATTTCATATTGCTCCATGACATCCGGCATAAACTGTTTTAAAATGTAAAAAAAAAGTAAAATTATCCTTCCCAGTCCTTCTGGGGCTTAGCCGAATCCAGTCATTTTTTCTAGGTTTCTCTTGGCACCCTAGCTGGCTTCTAAGCACAATATCCCATTTTTTTCTGACAGTAGAGGACTAGTAATTCGATTCATTTGCCAGTTGCTTTGAAGACTTTGAAAGATCTTCTTTAAGCGTCCTCATGAAAACTTTATCCGTTTTGATTCATAGTTTTCTAGTTTCTCAAATTTTCTATTCAATTTTGCTACAGGAGCTTGACAAACACGTTTTTTTTTTTTTTAGATAAACTTCAATGATCAAAAATCTGCCTGCCCCGGACTCTCGCCGCTACCCGTGGGCCTTCAATACCTTCGGTTGCTTTGGTTTTGGAACTATAAGGGCGGAAGGTGCACTGTGAAGGTAGCAGATGCATTCGATGATAACACATAGAATAAGCAGAAAAGGCAGTCTGAGAAAACCGTGCCGGAGGAACGAGGAACCATGAGTGCATGTTCAACAGAACTTTAAATCTGGCCTGTAGTCTATTTATTTTGACTAATTAAGGTAAAGGTACATACTAACATGATGCATTTACTTGAGAAGATCTTTAAGATATTTAACAAAGAAATCAAAATTAAGATTATTAAGAAAGAGATGGTGAGTACTTTCCTTCTTTTTGCTTAATATTAAATCAGGACCTTGTAACCGTAGTCAAACTGTAAACTCTCCCTCTCTCTCTGTCTGTCTGCCTCTCTCCCTCTCTGTCTCTGTCTCTGTCTCTCTCTCTCTCTCTCTCTCACACACACACATATATAAGCATATATAAATAAATATATAAATGTATATATATATATATATATATATATATATATATATATATATATATATATATATATATATATATATATATATATATATATATATATGTATGTATGGACACACACACACACAAAGTGGGACAGAGAAAGAGGGAAAGAGTGAGAGAAATAAACACAATACACTTTCCTGCACAGAAATCTAATATTCTCCCGTGAAGTCGTGTTTATAGACTTTTCAGTTTCAACATTAGAACGATGCCGACTGCTAGCATTCACTTTCGGGAGTATCTTTTGAAAAAATGATAAAACTGCCGAGCCTGGCTGCAGTCTTCTCTCATTTCGCCTGATGAACGCCAGAGCTCGACAGGTGCGTGGAAGTTGAGGAGTGTCGACACTAGAACAACTAAGGAGGAACGTCGCCTTTATGAGCGCAGTGTACCGGCAGAATCCCTCCTTCCAGCGCCGGTTGGAGACTCGTAACGAGGGCGCGCGCGGCCCGCACTCCACGCCGCTCCGGCCTCTGGTGTGTCCTGACCCGTCGAGCACAAATCTGGCACAAATCTTTCCCGATCAGCTTCCGAGCGCCCTCACCCACGTGCGAAGGATTCCTTCTTTGCTCGCTGCGACGGACAGGATAGAGAAAGGGAGAAAGAAAGACCCAAATGAAAGTCCTTGCCCGCTTACTTGGAGTCTGAGCGCTGCTGCCACAAATGAGCTTTTCTTTTCTGTGATGCACTGCACACGCGCGCGCGCACAAACACACATACACACGCACGCGCGCGCGCACGTGCATGTATGTGTCTGTCTGTATATATGTGTATACTTGTCATAATGTGACAAAGGTTTAGTTATGTTATCTAATAACATAATCTCTATATCCAGTAATTGCACGGAAGGGCCGCCCCTGCCGCCCATCCCTGGAGCCCGTGTCTTCGCGGCGTGAAATTAAACAAAGGAGGAACTTTGTGCCTTCAGGCCGAGGCGTTGGAAAAGGGAGGGGGAGCTAATCGGTAGCAATCACACACACACACACACACACACACACACACACACACACACACACACACACACACACACACACACACACACACACACACACACACACACACACACACTCGCGCGTGCGCGGAATGTCTCTGCAAACAGAAACAGAGAATAACATCTTGAAGATGCTAACACAACCAAATTTTCACAAAAACCCACGTGAAATCCTCAGCATAAACGAAATACCAATAAACCACACAAGATAAAGATTACATGATTAACAAAGTTACAAGATTAACCGGGAGCCGTGAATATGCCAGTGTTCAGATTTTTCTAACTGGAGCACGACCTCGACGTTGTGGGTTCGAGCAGCGGGCAAGGCGACGAGGGCCACACGCAACATATTAGTCTCGTGACATTAGTACTACAATATCCAGTAAAAATGTCCTCTGGAGACATTATTGGTTTTAGCGTTGGTCTTACTCCCCTCTCTCTCGTTCTGCCTGCCTGCCTGTCTGTCCGTCTGCATATCTTTGTTCTTGATTAGACGGTCATGAAAACATGCATCAAATGTGATAATCTTCACCTTTTGATGGGCAATATCATATATGAAAATAACAGCAGAAATTTCTTAACATTATCCCTCCCCCTTGCCCCCCCCCCTCATTCTCTATCTTTCGCAAACCATCTCTCTCTCTCTCTCTCTCTCTCTCTCTCTCGCTCTCTCTCTCTCTCTCTCTCTCTCTCTCTCTCTCTCTCTCTCTCTCTCTCTCTCTTCTGTGTATGTGTGTGTGTATGTGCCTCAATTATCCCTCTAAAACTTATTGACTTTAGAAGAATTAAATCGAATTGGATAGTTAGTTATAATTCATTGGAATTAACGTAATTTGACTGTAGATGATACTGGCTGCTACATGGTAAAACATTGGTATTTCAAATGCCATCATTATATTAGTATCTGATACATCTACTTCTTAATAAACCAAGTTAAATGAATAAATAATACCAATCCGGTATTCTCCGTCTCCTCTGCAGTATTGTTATCCTAGTCGCTGTGAAACATGCACAAATAGAATAAAGATTATAACTTTATATATGACCTATGTTGTGTAGCTTGCTCTTTGCCTCTTGAGTATTCGTCATACACTGTAGAATCTCGTGAACATTAACAATTAGCAAGTTATGATAATCATTACCAGTCCTGTGTGTCTATTGATAATAATTATGTAAAGACCTCAAACAATTCAAAGGTAAATTGTTCGTTCTTATGAGCTGTTCTCTAAGACGCTTTCTACATTTAAATCATATTTAGAACACGCGGCACCTCTGCCAAGACATGGGTTGTGGGACGTGTTTGTATTAAGTTTGGTTTCAAGTATCTTGGGCAGATTAACTCAGTCAGTGGAAAGGAGGATAACACTCTATTCGCAGAGTACAAATTGTGTTGCAAGCTTAGCCAATACTTGGTCTAACATCATGGATGTATATGAAATTGATATTTGTAAATGAAAACCTGTACTAGCACGGCGTAGATGTACAAACAAATTTTGAATCTTCATTAAAATATTTTACTATTTTCCAGTAACGCAACGTTTTCAAAATACACAATACATGCATTTTATGTCATGGGAGTAATATTATATAAAAGAATATATAAGTCGGCACCGTTCCCGTGCTCTGCATGTGCTTTTTACGACGGAAATATGCAAATCTGATAACGCATACATTTGAGTTCCAGCCGGGTATCACCATACACAGGAGCATGGAAGATATTTTGGCGTGTGAAAGAGTGCTTACTGCAGGCATATACTTTCAGTCATTCAAACCATATTATACACGGTTTCCAATGTCGCGAATATCACTCTGAGGCGTATTCAGGTTTTAAACACAATTTATCTCCCGATCACGCAGCGCAAGTTAAGGGGCGAAATAAGCCCGTTTAGCGCATGACGTCACCCATGGGGATCAAAAATAAAAGCCGCTTCATTCCTTGGGAATTTAGAATAATTCTCGATTAGTCACAAAGTAAGAATGGTACAATGATCGTACACCGACATTGTTATAGCATAGTATGTGTGGTAATAAATAGGAACTATCGCTGGTATTACCCTTGTTAGCAAACCATTGGTAAGTAGATTGTTACTGGATCGTTGAGGTAGGCTCGGCGAGCTGTGAGCCGCGACGTGAGTGCTTCCTCACTCCTTGACCGCTGCTGGGACTACCCTTTCAGGCTGGCATGCATGCCTCTCAGCGTGTCTCCTATTAGGCCACTTCAGGTGTGTATTACTGATTTTCGGCGGGAGTGTTTTTCACAAATATTTGTCCGATTCCTTTAGTTTTTTTGTGTATTGTTTAAGTGTATTCTTTCATCTTTGCAGTGTCCTACGTTTTGTTTTGTCTATCAAAGCCTACAATATGGCCCGATGTGTTATTCCTCATCAGTATGTATACTGTTCATTTTCTACAACGTTAAATGTATTGCATCTTGATGCAAAAGCTTATGAATCTACAGAGTAACTCTATCCCACTGATTTTATTTTGCCAAAACTAAAAAAAAGGAAAAAGTAAACTATGTCAAATATTTTGTTCATCTCATCCATTGCCTTTTTCCGATTCACATCATTTATGCCATTCATGAAATTTCAAACTGATTTAACAAGAAATTACGGCACAAAATGCAGTCACGTAAAGAACATGTTTCGGTTTTTTCTAAGTCGTATACAGTTCACTAGGATCATCATTCAATTCAGTCGGTGTCCCCTAAGATTCTATAATCATATATTTACAAAGTGCTGAGATCTATTATTTATTTATTTATTTATTATTATTATTATTATTTGGTAATAGTTTACTACTCATCTGTACCTACAAGGTATTTTTGAATTCTAAAACATTTGAATCATCACTTCAGTCAGTCATATTTAACAGATGTATCCAAGGAAATACTGTTTTAGCATCTTTATGAAACTTTATTTGGGCTTTGTTCGATCTACATAGCCTTAGGAGTTACTTGATGGCAATGCATTTCCTTGGAGGTAATAAATGACCATTGCTCTAGGATTTTGCGCTTTCATACTCATCATACACACGATCTTGTCCAACATCAGTCTGGCTTCCCAAAGTGGGGTGTATTCAACACGTCAAACCACTCGGCATTAAGGTAGTTAAAATTTGGTGTCTCTTTCCAACAGGAACATTTTAACAACTCTCTCTCAGGAGTCTTTTGCAGAGAGGCAACAGGTTTCAGACAATCACTGAACAGTATACTTGAATTAACTAAGGTGGGCACTGGCATGTATGTGCCGTTTGAATTGCCAAGAGCCACCACCTTGGCTTATTCATTATTTCTTTTACCACATGTATTTAACACGAGTGGTATTTTCAGTTGAAAACCATAATAATAATAATAATAATAATAATAATAATAATAATAATAATAATAATAATAATAATAATAATAATAATAATAATAATAATAAGAAGAAGAAGAAGAAGAATGATATGGATAACAATATGAATATGGATAACAATATGAATATGGATAATAAGCCTTTTCAACATTTTCAACAAATATTTGCAAGCATCACAATATGAATTACAAGGATTACAGGGCTGAATTTGCCTCGTGTTGTGGGGGCATCACAGAAGACGAGGCTGCACGGCCAGCTGACGATTTCGCCTAGGAGTACGCTGGTATTAGAGCATAATACAGAGGTACGAAAAGGATAAGCTCGGGAAGATAAAAGTAAAGTGGTAGATGTCAGAATACGTGTAAATCAGAAAAAACAAAGATGCAGATGATAACAATGATAATGTCATTGGTGTTAATTATAATAATAATGTTATTAATAATTACAATATTGATGATGATAAAGACATTTACAAAAATAATCACAAGTACAACAATGAAAATGATGATAAAGGTAGTGATAGTGCCGGTGCATTCTGTCATAGGTGTGGATATATTATGTAGTTGAACATTCAGGGACTTCTTAGAAGCTGACGCAAAGAAACATTAAAGGTGATGGTTGTTCCATGTATGTCTTAGAGATTCAGGCTCTTTGACAGAATGTTTGTAGTTTGTAGCCACTTTACGGTTTCAACATATATTCAACATGAATTTTAAACATTATCAGAAGCTTTTAAAACCTGCATGTATTGTGGGATTCACATACACCGACATAATCACATTTATATCACTCGACAACACAATAATCACCAGAGAAGACCCCCCCCCCCCCCATTCCCTTTCCGTGAGATAAGCTTAAGAGTCGTCATAAGGCTTGTGCACGCCTCTGTAGTGCTCACTTTCCTATTGGTGTGAGATAATCCAAGGACGATCTCTTCAAGAAGTATTAATCTGTCGATGGAAAGTCACATGAATAGGAAAGTGGTTTTGTTTGAGGTATGGCTTATATTTGATATTTTTTCACAAATTTATTTCCGTAGAAATGCTTGCTGTGAAATGATGATGATGATGATGATGATGATGATGATGATGATGATCATCATCATCATCATCATCATCATCATCATCATCATCATCATCATCATCATCATCATCATCAACATAATGATTGTGATCATAATAATGATAATAGCAATAATAATGATAACAATAACAATAATGATGGTAATAATAACAATAAGGATAGTGATAACAAAATAGTAATCTCAATCAAAATAATATAATATAATAGCAACAGCAATAGCAACAATAATAATGATAATGATAATATTGATTATAATATTAATAGTATTAATAAGGATGATGAAAGTGATGATAATAATAATAACAACAAAATCACAATAACAATGATAATCATAATGATAATTATACTACTACTACTAATAATAATGATGATAATAATAGTGATAATAATCATAATGGTATTAATAATGATAATTATAATAATGGTAATAACTTTAATACAAAAATAATAGTGATGATGACAATGATTATAATAATAATGATAATGATGATAATAATTATAATAATAAATAATAATGATTGCATCAACAACAGCAATGATAATGGTGACGGAAATGATAACAGCAATAGTAATGATAAAATAATAGTAATAAATATGATGATGATAAAAATAACAACAAAAGAACAACAACAATAATTGTAATGATAATAATGATCAATAGAATATTATTGCAATCATAATGATGACTTTATTATTATTATCATTATTATTATTATCATTATTATTATTATTATTATTATTATTATTATTATTATTATTATTATTATGATTATGATGATTATTATTATTCTTATTATTATTATTATGATTATTATTATTATCATCATCATCATCATCATCATTGTTATGATTATTATTATTATTACTGTTATCATTATTATTATCATTATTAATATCGTTATCATTATTATTATTATCATCATAACAATAATGATAACAGTAATAATAATTGTGTAAATAATGATAAGGATAATTTTGATTATAAGGATGATAATGATAGTAATGATAGTTGTTATTATTATGAAAAAAAAATAATGACAATAGCAATAATAATAATGATAATGATGATAATAATGATAATGACAATTATCAAAGATGATAACAATAATGGTAATAATAATGATGATATTATTTATAATAAGAGTAATAATAACAATAATAACAATGAGAATTATGATATATAATGATGATAACGGTAATGATAGTAATGATGATAATAAAAACAACAATAATAACAGAATAACTGTACTACTACTACCACTGATGATAATGATGATAGCAATAAAAATAATAGTATTGACAATAATAATGATAATAACAATGATGATATGGATGATAATATTAATGATAGTATGGACAATGATAATAATAATAAAATGATAATAGCAATAACGATGATAACTAAAGTAGTAATAATAATTATAAAAATGATAATAGTAATAATAATCATTATCATAATGCCAGTAATAGTGATAATAATAATCATGATAATAGCAATTATAAAAATGATATGATAAGGATAATGACACTAATACGAGATTACAAGTAATAATGATATGAAAACAATTATGACTATCACTATT
>NC_091560.1:21641213-21643713 GCF_042767895.1 Penaeus vannamei
TAGCACTTTGAAGTTCACACGCTCCGTAAATGGTATGTATATTATTATCAACATCGTTACTTTACCTTCCTTTATTCCGAGTGCACTTGCTCTCTCTCTCTCCTCCTTCCTTCATCTCTCTTCCTCTTCCTTTCCTGCCACGTTCCCCGCCCTTCCCTTCCCCTCTTCGGAAGATTATGCTGCTCTTCCCTCCATCTTGCTTTTCTCGATTCAGTTCTTAAGCTCCGTGTCTCAATTTCTGTCTTTTCCTTCCCTTTTCTCTCCTTCATTTTCGTTTTCATTTCCGGCATTCCCTTCGCTTGTTTCAACACGCTCTATCAGCCTTTTCTCCTGTCAAAATAAATGATGTTCCATGCTCAACTAGAATATAAGATTGATATATTTCAATCCCGGCGTGATAGAAGAACAGACGATATGTGTGATAATAGGCGTGATATGCTAAATAATGTATAATGTTAACTGGTGATGAATATAATATCGACCATTATGATAATGACCATGACAACGATAATGACGTGAAAGATGATAATGTTTGTTGTGACATGATTACAAAATTCGAGACTGACGCAGGAGATAACGATGACAATAGTATTGATGACATTTCACTGATCAATTTACAATCAACAACTCTCCTAAAAGGCATTTTCCATGAAGCTTCAGTATCGGAATATGTTACTGATTTTACAAATAAATAATTGTTATGGACGTATGAACCAGTGCATGAGCAAGGTAAGGCTATGGCGGAAATAACGACCCCTGATAATCAATGCAGTCTGCATTGATCATGAAAGGGTTACTAATATTATTAGTGATGATAATGTTAAATATGTCAGTGTTGATAGTGGAAGCAGATCTAAAAATAATCATAGCGATGGCGATAATGATGATGTCGATGATGATAATAATAATAATGAAGATAAGGATAATAACTACAATAATCATACTACTACTACTACTATTACCACCACCACCACTACTACTACTACTTCTACTACTACTACTATAACTACTGCTATTACTACAACTACCACCACTACAACTACTACTTAGTACATCCTAGTCATCCTTATTATTACTAATATCATCATAATTTTCATCATCATTATTGTCATTATTATTATCATTATTTTTATTATTACTATTACTATAATTATAATTACTCTTATCATAATCGCCATAATTGTAGTAGAAGTATTATGATATAGAGGGTGTTTCCAGTGACCGCATCGTCCAGAAAGGGTCCCTTTACGTCAATCAAACCAGAGTAAGATGAAGGTTTAAAGTGTCGCTTGAGTTGAAGAAGGAAGGAGCTCGAGTCAGGATTTGTTCAAAGCCTCTGTGGACCGTGACTGAAAATTGTAGTTCCTAACGAAAGCGTTCATATTATTCTCAACGTGCAGAGCTGTCTCACGCGTGATCTTGCTCCACGTTGCGTTATAGTTCGGGCCTGAGTGCTCACGGAAACTTTGCGAGCCTTGCCATGTTCCCTTCACTCACTTCTGCTCTGGAGAATAGAATCAAACCTTCAATTAAATCAAAGGAATAATTCATCCAGACATGGAGTTCGATTCTCTTTGTTCCAATTATACACCTTTCCCTCGAGTTTTCACGTCACGGTAATTGTGTTTATGATGGGGTTAATGTGAGCGTTCCCGAGGCCGTACGGGAGGCCCGCCCCCCTCGACCTCTCCCTCCCCCTTCGCCGCAACCATCAATCAAGTGTTTCTTCTGGGAGAGAAAATCTTGCCTTGATTTGCCATCATTATCGCAGTTTGGGCGGCGATGCCAGGTCTCGCTGCCGTCTAAAAAATGCTCATTATCGTAAAGTTTTTAATTACGTTTCCTAACTCTAACGACGTCGTTATGCATCCTCACGTCACATGAAAGTAATTACATCGCGCATTAGCTCTGTATGATTCTTGTTTTAGCTCCGGTAAACAAGAAAACATTTACGAAATTCCGTTCGCCCTCCGACATCCGGATGCTGCTGCGTCTCCGTTATTTAATCATCTCATTTTGGTTAAGGTCACGTGACCCTTGTTGACCCACTGACGTCACATTTTTTCTCGATGGATTTGTTAAGAATTAAGTGGCAGAGAGGTTAGTAGTTCAGAACCTGGAATTATTTGGTTAAGTGTAGACTTTCGCCAGTGTTCGAATGTGCGTACGCGTGTTCAAAATAATTCGATTTAGTAAATTTCCGCGCTCAAATACGCATTTGGAAATCCATGTTTGTACCAAAATACTTTATCTCGGAGTAAGAGGAGTTGTTTTCAGCCAGAGGGTTCAAGGCGGCGAGCGTAGAATGAAGCGGTTGCAGGCGGCCTCGAGACCTGTTTCGAGACGCGAGGAAGGCTCACCTTCTCTCCGCTTTTTCCTCAACGCTAAACCACGTGCCACTTTCATAACCCGAGTCGTGACGCCGCAGATTATGGAGATTGGCCTAGACACAAACAACTTTAATTAATTTTCAAGCTTTCCACAGGTGTCTCTTCCTCTC
>NC_091560.1:21656213-21663713 GCF_042767895.1 Penaeus vannamei
AGCACCCTGAGAATAATCTATACGAATGTACTAATAACACTCAACATGAGACTGCATTTCAAGAAAACTAAAAGCTTAAGCGCTTCCGGAGAAGGAAAACTGTATCTCTTTTCTCGCCGGTGACCTTCGCTCCTCGCATGACAACCGGAAGGCAGAACGACGTGCTGCTGGAAACTCTACGGGGTTGAATATGCCAGTTCAGGGGACGGAGAGAATGCAACAGTTTCTTGATGTACTTTCAGCAAGGTATAATGAGTGTGGCTTGACAATAAGGACTGAAAACAAGGCACTTAACCCAAAGACTGTCAAGGTTTCACATGAGGTTTCACACAAATGAAGTTGAGGTAGATATTTGCCACCAGTGCAAATACCTCGGGATGATTGTTTATGATATAGAGTTCATCAAAACCTGGAGAAAAGATTGTAGGAGCAGCTGAAGCCACTCAGGACATTTGATGTCAGTATTGCTACTCCAGCAGTCATACATACGGTCAGAAATAGATTATCATGTAGAAAAGGTATGAATGAGAATGAATATCTTGACAATGTAAGAGATATATTTGACCGGTTTTGATTATATCTTCGTCAGAAATACATGTATTCCTGACGAAGATATAATCGAAACCGGTCAAAAACACCTCTTGTATTGTGAAGATATTCATTCTCATTCATACCTTTTCTACATTTGCCAACATGAATACGGGTCATAGATCATCATACTCTTCAGCAATCATACATACGATCAGAAATAGATTATCATACACTGCACCTAGGATTGTTCAAGGAATGAGAGTTTCGGAATTGTACAAAATGAGACCATAAGGATATTCTCGGTGCCCCTAAAACAACAAGGATTGTGAAAATGAGAACAAAACTTAATTTAGTTTCTGTTTACGAAAGAATATTACACATAAATGCAAGATTTAGTGTCAAAACAGTAAGAGAACCTGTAAAAGTTCCAAAGACAACTACAACATAACTGAGCTAACTTAGAATGGCAGCATCGATGCAAACTCAAACGATGGCTACAAGTAACGTGTAAACACTTATCTCAGTTGAACACCCATATAGAAAACCCTACATGGACGTTCTGTTCCGGACGTGATTGTATTTTACACAACTGCCCCCGAAAAAGACCTGCTATACTTAAGCAGCAGCCTACTCACTAGTAATTATCAATGAGCATCTTGAAACTCTGCCCAGGTCACATGAATGTTACATGCATGGATACATAGTCTGGGAGCAGAGTAGGATGCGCTTTTCTCGTATATAAAAACAATATTTTGCAACACCAGGATTTTTGGAGGATTCATGACTGGACTAGCAGTGCGTAAACTGAGTTGTCAGGAACATTCACAGCCACCGAAGTTTTACTTAAGGGTCATTTTCTGCAATTCATAGTGTTCTTAAGGCCTTGAATACGCTAGACAAAAGCACAGGAAATATTGCAAATGACAGGATAAGCGTGTATCGTGAAAAAATAAGGCTATGGTATACGTTTTGTGTGGAATCCCTAGGCATAATTATGCTGACCACGTAGTTAAATCAGCATTTGACAAACAAAGTGTGGATATAGATCTTCGAGGTCTTCTTGCTAGAATTTTACACATCACTAAAAGATGATCATTCAAAGTTGACTTGACTAACTTGATTTATTCTCAACTGCATGAAAGCTGTATCACAAGGCACTATGACCGATTTACGGAAGATGTATTAATCTATGGTTTATATTAAACAAGACTGTAAGATTCTGGTTGGGATATAGATTGTATTGGCAGGTCAGTACAGTTTGTTATGTCGAAGAAACTACGTTTAAATTATTCAATCAAAAATATAAGCGAACACTTTTATAACATACCCTTTCAGACCACCTAGCACGAGGTATGGAGAACAGTATAAGTATTTCATATCGTCCGATGTCTTTGAAGATATACCCATGCTGTATTCTAAATTGTTAATATAGCATCACATGACCACATAACAGATGTAAAAATGCCTTTCCACGCCCAAGCTCTACACTGGCTTGGTAGATGAGTAGATAAAGGGTTGCGGAATTATTCTTTTCTTTTAAATTATATAGTACAGATCGTAAAAATGTTATACCTTAAATTTCCACTGTAATGCTCTTACGTAAAGGTATGACCATGCATCAAATGCAACGCATCTTGCCCACGTCTATACAGTTAGGCAGGGTGGCAAATAGAGGACTAAACTAAACTAGAACATTTTACAGGGCTTGCCTCTGAAGGTGAATAAACCTATCACAAGGAATCCTCCCAAGCTCCTGGACCAAGAGCTTAATCATTCCTATACCTAAACCTAACACTGACGAATACAGACTCAATTTTATAACCTCCCGCCTTTGCAAAGCACTTGGGAGAATTGTTCTGAACCGACTTACGTATTGCATACTAGCTAAGTTATCCCCTAGACTGTATGGATTTCTCCCAGTACGTACCAATCAGCACTTTTTTTGCAGAGTACTCAGACTCAAATCCAGCCACGCAAACCGTATTTCTTGATCTGCGTTCTACCTTTTATATTGCAAATAGAGGAAAATGATCCTTGACCAACTAGCTAGCTTTGGTATTCCGGGAAAACTGTCAACATGAATTCAAATCTTTCAGTCCAATAGGCTCAGGTTTGCTGCAAGGATATTGAGAGTACTCATGCTAAAGTGGTTGAACGTGCGGCAAACCTCAGGGAGGCGTACTTAGTCCCATGATATTAAACATGCATAGATTCCTAGGTGATATATCGCTTGAGGGCAATGACTCCATTATTTGCTATGCCGATGATTACATTATATCTTCAACAATACCAAGAACTCTAGGTGATTGCCAATGATGCAGAGTTCATTAAAAACCTGAAGAAAAGGCTGTGGGAGCGGCTGAAACCACTTACGACACTTGTCGGCAAAGACCATGGTATCACTGTAAAAATTGCTAAGCTCTTTTACCTGGCATATATACGTACATAGATTATCATGCATTGTACCAAGTATTGTTCAAGAAATGAATGTTAGCTTGTTTAGAAATTGTACAAAATGAAGCCATGAGGATTACTGTTGGTGCCCCTTTAACAACAAAGATTGTGAATATGAGAACATAGCTTAATTTAGCTTCTGTTTACGAAAGTGTATTATGAAAAATAATGTCAAGTAAATTAGAACTCCGCTATTGTAGTGTTCCAAAGCAGAATAGTGGAGCTAACTTGGATGGCAACATCAATTCATGTAAATACTGATGAATAAGACCCTACATGGACGTTCTGCTACTGATCTCCTTAAGCAGTACGCACTGGCAATTATTAATGAACATCTTGAGACTGCCCCATGCATATGTATGTATTGAGCAGTCTGGAACAGAGCAAGATGCGTTTTTATCGTTTATGAAAGCAATATTTTGCAGCACCAGGGTTGTAGAAGGCTTCATGATTGGACTACGCAAACTTGTCAGGGATATTCATAGCCCCTGAAATCTATTAACTCATTGCTCAAATGTCTTTTTTCTGCGATTCACAGAGTGCTCTTAAGGCTATGAACACACCAGACAGAGGTGCAAGAAATATTACAAGTAAGACCAGGAAAACGTGTATTGCCAGGTCGGTACAGACTGTAGTGTTGAAGAAATTAAATGTAAACTATGTAATGAAGAATATAAGCGAACACTTCTACATTATATCTCAAAACGTCATTTGTTATACCCCTTCAGACTATCTAATATGAGGTACAGAGAACAATGTACTTTCATATCAGATGTCTTAGAAGATATACCTATGTTGTATCCTAAATTTGGAATGTTATATCATATGACCACACAACAAATGTAGCAATGTCTTTCCACACCCAAGGTGTACGCCTACTTGGTAGATGAGTAGATAAAGGACTGTATAATTCTTCTGATATAGTAGAGAATATAATAGTGTTATACCTAAATTTCCAAGGTAATACTATTATGCAATGATCTGACCACGAATCAGGTGTACCACACCTGTGCAATTGCCCAGGGTGGTAAATAAAGAACTAGAAAAGAAGAAAAAGACACAGGGGTTACCTCTGAAGATGAACTGTGGTACATTACATGTATCTGCATGCTTGCGCATAAATTCATACCACACAATATTAACTCAAACGCGCGCGCGCACACACACGCACGCACGCACGCACGCACGCACGCACGCACGCACGCACACACACACACACACACACACACACACACACACACACACACACACACACACACACACACACACACACACACATACACACACACACACACACACATGCTTATATTCATGCATTAATATTTATCCTAGAAATGTTCTCTGAGGTTATCAAAAATATGTATGCTCTTCTATCCATGGAGATGGCTGCATGGCCACATGAGAAAGGGAGAATTCAGCCTTTGGCAGGCGCATGGAAAGGCATAGAGCAAGGGCACGGGAAGGTCAGAGAAAACATTTCTCTATAGATTAGGAAATATGAGTCCAGAGGACGACTGGTCGCTGATTTATGGGCAGGGCTGTGACAAGAGGAGGAGACGGAAGGGGAATACATAGCCGCGCTGTTGCTGGAAGAGGCACTGGAGCGGGACCGGTTTGGAAGCAAATAGAAATCAAACCAGTAACCAGCAAAACAACTAATCACCGGCGATATTTTTTATGTCAGCAGAATAATTATGATGTTTACTTGCACAAAGAACTCATTGTACTCTCAGATATCCTAGTCTGCTGTGGATTTCTATGTGAACCGTGTCCTTTATTTATTTATTTATTCCATCATCATCATTATTTTGCTATTATCATTCTGCGAGCCGTAGTTCCACCAATGAAAATGTGAATCTATTCAAAATGCATCAAAATGCATCAATCAGGACAATAATGACAATGACAAAGATAACGTGAATACTGTGGCACCGTATTCGAGTATTGGTCTTGCTTTTGAGGCCAAATTTCGCTGAGATGGCAAGAAGAGCTTAAGAAAGAAGAAAAAGAAAAAAACGCGTTCAAATTATACTTGAAGAGGTCCTATTGCAGCTTCTGTAGACGAAGAATTGGTAAAAAGGATTTTTCAATGTTATCGAATAGGGCCCTTTGTTATCCGCTTTGCTTCCTTCCCTCAGGGAATACGGTTTAACTATATCTAATCTCATTTTGAAATAATCTATTAAAAGGCCTTACACGCAATCATACGCCCGCGACTAAAATTCTAAAATCAAGTTATAACACTTACGTTTACAATGCGATTGAACTTCATGTTAAAAGGCATATACCGCAGGGGCCAGGACACTACACCGAAAGCAGACCTTCCCTAGTAAGGCCAGGCGGCTAGGCGGTCTGTTAGCTCGAGGCCGAGGCGCAGTCAGCTCAAGGGGAAGGGAGTCGTGCCTCAAAGGGGGAGGCATTGTTTAAAAGAGGGGGGGGGGATGAGCTGATGACACGAAGGGAGAAGGAATTTTGGAATATTATTGGTGTTTTATTGCTATGAATGTCATCAGATTTATCATGTGTAGTGGAATTTTCCAAGGGTTATGTTGGAAAGGAAATGTCGTGCGAGAAGGATATAAAAGAAGACAGATAACTGGAGGCTACAAAGGTAGGAGTTCGGGTTAGAAGCTGTGAAATGTGAGGAGGAGGAGGAAGAAAGAGGGAGGATGTCGAGAAAAAGTGAAAGAGTTGAGGAGAGAAATGAAGAACGACGGGATGTTATATTGCTGTACCTTATAAAAACAATATGATATTAACAATGCAGAATGTAGAGTTCTGACATTCTGGAAAGGTCATGGTTATATATACTGCATTCTTTTGTTATTTTTATCATCATGATTATTATTATAACTATTTTTGTATTATTATTATTGTTATTATTATTATTATTATTATTATCATTATTATTATTATCATCATCATCATTGATATAATTATCATTATCATCACTATCATCATCATCATTATCATTATCATCATCATTAGCATCATCGTTATTGTTACCATTATTGTTATCCTTATTTTGTTATCATCATTATTATTATCATCATCTTCATTATCACCACCATCATCATTATTAACATAATCGTTATCATTACAATTATTATCATTATTTTTTTATTACCATTATTATCATTGTCATTTTTCTTAAAACTATTATCATGATCATCAACCAACATCACTTCTTATCATTATCATTACATTTTGGGTAAGTAGTGTAGGTTATGCACTTCTATAAAAGATGGATTTCCTTCCGTTCTGTAATGTGCAGAAGAGGATGTGCTTGTTGCAGTTGGATAATCACCGACGGATTACCACAGATACCACAGATCAACACAATTCATCCTGGTTCTGGCTGGATGTGCTGAGAGGTTTACTGTTACCGTTTTCCTGCTGCATAACTCAATGTGGAAGGCATCAGACAATCCAAAAAGTGTATCCTTCCTTAGGACATGCTAACCACCCCCCTTCCCCCCCTGTTCTTTTCCTCTCCGCCTCCTCCTCCGGCGATGGATCTTAACCTCCCCTCCCTTCCCCTCGTCGGCCCCTCTCCTGCGCCCACTCCCAGTCTCCACCCTCTTCCTACTTCCCCTTTCCATCTTCGCCCCCTAGTTCTTCTCTTCTCCTTCTCTCACTCCTCTCACCTTCTCCTCACCCTTTTCTTCTTCACCCCCAACCTCTACCTCGACCCCGTTACCCTCTTCGCCCCCTCCTTCTGCTCTCCCCTCCAGCCCAACCCCCTTACCTATTCTCCTCCTGTCCCCTTCCCCTCTTCACCCCACTCTCCACTCCAACCCCTTTGCCTCCTCTCCTTCCATTCTTCTCTTCTTCGCCCCCTCCCTCTACCCCATCCCCCATTTCTTCCCCTCTTCGCCCAAGCCAGCTAGGCCGGGCGCGGCGGCATCAGCAGAGGCCCAGAACGAGCACTTGATGATGATTGATTCACTTCAAACTATAATCTCAAGAGGGAAATAAACAAACAATCAAGCGGAAACTGCGCGTCGTTTGCATTCTTTAGCGAGCACGTACATGCAGATGCCTTTATCATCGTCCGACACGCCGCAATGGCCGGGCGCGCTCTCGAAAGGTCTCGTTATGGCGCGCTCACTGAGAGAATTCTACATGAGTTCGCGAAACAAAAGAGCAGCGGCGGAGAGAGCGACGGAGGTCTCAGTGGGATCGCGGAAGGGATGCTGCGGTGAGATACAGAGACGGTGTTTTTGTGTGCAGATCTTGCTGCAAGAATTAAAATCGTGATGGGGATTTTGCGAAAATTGTAGGGACTAAAAAACGATAAGGTATAAGTGATGTATGGCAAGGCTTTTGTAGGTCAAGCCAAGAGTTCAGATAATAATAAGAATCTTGTGAAAATTGTAGTAACTTAAAAAGGCAAGGAAATATCAATATTCAGCATGCCTTGAAATATAATATGACTTTTGAAGCTCAAGGCAAGAATTAAAGTCATGATGAGGATTTTTCGAGAACTGTAGTGACTGAAAAAGGATAAGGTAA
>NC_091560.1:21676213-21678713 GCF_042767895.1 Penaeus vannamei
TGATAGATTAGTTAACAACACGCACATATGTAATTATTAAACACGCAGAGGACCATTTCCTTGCCGATACCTGTCATTGGCATCTGTCATTTATATCGTTCTGTCATACAATATAACTGACAACGTTTTATTATCAGTAATTACTGGTAAATGTTTGTAAGTCGGGTTTATGTTCTGTGAATTTATCTTTTAATGACAGCTTGTCTAGTTTGCTGCACTACTTTGTCACGCGGAGGGTTGTACTGTGTTGGAAGTCGAGCGTCAGTACTATATGTAATTGCTATAATTTTTTGTTAAGAAAATACAAATCATCATCCTCATAAAATTAATCATAATTATAATAATGATGATAATAATAATGATGAAATGAAAATTATAAAAGCAGAAAAATAATGACTGTTATTATCATTATTATCAAAATCATTATTGTTATCATAACCATCATCATTGTTATCATTATTGTAGAAATGACATAATCTCTGACATTTTATTCGACGTTTTGAATCCACACAATTGACGAATCTGCTTTATATATGAATTATTGAGTCATGCTTAGCTCTGAAGACTCTTTCTGTTTTATTTTTCGTTTTCTTTTTTTTTCTCTCTCTCTTCTTATTTTTTCCTTCTTGTTTTTCCTCCGATCTATCTATCCTTGGATATCAAAAGGCGAATTGTCTTTTCTGTCTCTCTCTTCCTGCCCCGACCCGCACCGTCTCACGGCTCCTCTCTATCCTCCTTTTCTTTTTCTTCTTTTTCTTTTTCTTTACTTTTCGCTTCTCCTTCTCCTCCTTCTTTTTCTTCGCCTTTATTATTATCATTATTATTATTATTATTATTATTATTATTATTATAATTATTATTATTATTATTATTATTATTATTATTTTTATTATTATTATCATTATAATTATCATTTTGATCATAATAATAATAATGATAATAATAATAATAACAATAATAATAATAATGATTATCATTATTATCATTATTATCATCATCATCATTATTGTTATTACCATTATTATTATT
The DNA here is from genome assembly GCF_042767895.1 of Penaeus vannamei. Lineage (NCBI taxonomy): Eukaryota > Metazoa > Arthropoda > Malacostraca > Decapoda > Penaeidae > Penaeus > Penaeus vannamei. The sequence goes on from NC_091560.1 coordinate 21,677,243, forward strand.
GTTGTTATTATTATTATTATTATTATTATCATTACTACTACTATTATTATTATTATTATTATCATTATTATTATTATTGTTATTATTACTATTACTATCATTATCACTATCATTCTTAATGTTATTATTATTGTTATTATCATTATCTATATTATCTTTGTTATCATTGTAGTTACCATTATTGTTGTTATCATAATAATAATGATGATAATAGTAGTAATTATGATAATAGTAATTATTATTATCATTATTGTTATTATTATTATTATTATTATTATTATTATTATTATTATTATTATTATTATTATTATTATTATTATTATTATTATTATTATTGTTATTATTATTATTATTATTATCGTTATTATTATTATTATTATTATTATTATTATGATGATGATGATGATGAGGATGATGATTATCATTATTATTATCATCATTGTTATTATTATTGCTACTATTACCATTATTATCATTATTATTACCATCCTTATCATTATGACTATCACTATTACTATTATCATTATTATTATTGTTATTAATATTTTTATTATTATTGTCATTATCATCCTTATCATTATTATTATTATTGTTATCATCCTTTTCATTATTATTGTTATTATTATTATTTTCATTATTATTATCGTTTCTTTACGTCTTTCTTTCTTTGCCTTTTTTCTTCTTTTTCTTCATTCCTCTTTCTCTTCCTTTCAACTTTCAAGAGTTGAAGAGTACACGACGTTGCGAAGCGGGGCTAATTTACTCTTTTGGAACAAGCATGGAACACATCAGTATCTTTGAAGTTTAACACAAGCCCAAAATTGGACGATTCAAGCTCGAGAGAATGTCAGGCATAGGCTCTAACTTCGAAGAAATAAGGATGCTGTCTTGTTTGCATTTCACATTCGGCCGTAATTATGAACCCACTCACAAGCATACAAACACTCACATATAGATAGATAGATAGATGGATAGATAGATAGATTGATAGACAGACAGACAGACAGACAGACAGACGGACGGACATACAGACAGCCATACAGACATACAGGCAGACAGAGAGGCAGGCAGATAGAGAGAGAGATAGACCGGAACAGACAGATAGGTAGAGAAAGAAAACGCGTGTGCGAAGGAGGGAGGGAGAAAGAGAAACGCACAACCAAAGAGAAGAGCAAGAAGGCCAGCCGGGTGACAGTTCTCCGTTCTTTGTCGTAATATTAAATCTCTGCCTCTATAAAGATTTTACAGTTATAACTTTTCCAAGATGATGTCTCCTACTTTACCCATCATCTTCATATGAAAAGATTAAAGTGAATTAAACTTTAGCTACAATGCAATTATGGAAAATATTTAACTGGTGATTCATTTATTTATTTAATCTTTTTTTTAATGGGAAAAGGAAAACAAAATACTTCAGTTCAGAGGAGTTCCAAGAGTTATTTTCTGTTAGGAGTAATGACAAAGAAGGATA
>NC_091560.1:21683713-21686213 GCF_042767895.1 Penaeus vannamei
ATTCTGCAGTAAATGCATGCACCTAAAATAGAATGTGCCTTGCTTTAAATGAATAATGTTTAAACAAAGTGAACAGACGATCAGCAATGTTTATGCGTATTCTTAATCTATATTCCCAATATTACACGTCAAAAGTAAACCACTGTGATGGCAATACATGTAAAAACCTAAGGCTGACACACACCTCATTTCACTACCAAGAGAAAAGGACCCTGGAGCACGCAACCACCTACTCAATTCCCACCCTCATTTCTTGGCCAAATAGACCACAGGAAGCGTTGGATAGGGAAGGCAATAGGGGTCTTGAGTTTGAGCCTTAGTTAATGGAAAAAAGGTTGGGGGATATTAGCGCTGAAAATGGTTTGCTCGCACGTTGGAGTTAGTAGAATGACAAAACAAATACTGAAAGCTCTGAAGTCTTGGTGTCTGTCTTCATAATAATAGGCACATATGTAGATATACGTGCCCACACTCACACACACACACACACTGATGCACACGCACATATGTATGTACGTTGGAAGGTTGTTGTAACATCAAGATCACATCTAATTTTTATAGGTTATCTGATCGATTTCCATAGCTTTTTATATACAGTATTCACTTGGTTATTGTCTCCATCTGAATATGCTAGCTGAGACACCGTGCGTGCTGAACTTGTTGGACGTAAGAGGTGAGGTTTACTGTACACAGCCTTCTCTACACGAGAGCCATTACTTAGCCATTGCGGTATTATTCCCAATAACTAACAATAGCTCCTTTCCTTGTCTGAACACGCTATAGTTTTATCGACCACAGAACAGCATGCATGTGAACGCATTTTATCCTTTATTTGACAAAGATCTTGATAGAAAATATGTTTTGATAAAAATATAGAAAGAGCTCCGAATAACTGTGCTTAAATATGCCAAAATGTTTCAGGTAACGGCAGCCATATGCTTTGTTATTCAATAAGAAAATGGGCCTCATGGCATAAATATAGATAAGAGGAATAATTTCCCTTCTTTCTCTTTTATTAATGATTCAATAACATTAGTCCTTCTGACTGCTCTACTTTTTCACTGAAAACGCGTAAGCTTCCTTCAAGCTGTATTATAACCTCATGTTGCTAAAGGATAGTAAATACTTGATAATGTCATATTTCTATGCATTGTTTAGGAAACAATAGTGGCGCTGTCAAATGCAGCTGGCATCAGAGACATGATGAGCCACATACTCACAATTTTACGTGTACATAGGGACGATGTGCACTTGACCCACGTGTACACAGATGCCACGTGCTCACAAATATTCAGGAGCATTGAAGAACTTCTTTTCCGGGGACAAGTGCCATTGGAGCGAGGTGCTTGCGTGTCCCGTCGCGCTCTGTCACACTCGACGTCCTTAAGTGTGTCATTAAGTCATTAAGCTACGCGATATACTCTATATCTTCCGAAGTAAGTGCCAGGTGGCTTTTAAGTTTATGGTCCTACTTGCAGGTCTCGGGCGCCGATATACATGCGCTGTACAATGGCTGGCATCATACGCAAAATGATTCGGCATGATAAATCTCGCCCGTAATGACGATACTGACCTGGCGTAAGGGCACTGCGAGTCACGGTAAAGAACAGACACGTCTCTACTAGATAAGATTAATGATTTCATATTTGCATAAAATGGAAGCGTTGAATTTTAGTTTTTGCGATTGTCAAAATCTCTAGACAATATTTTCGGTACAACATAGTCATTCCTAAATTATCGAAGATATAAACCACAGCGCATACCTAGCATAAGAATGTAATCGATATTAATATAGTCAGACACTCGACTGCCATTCACCCACCAAACTGCACCCATAAGTCTTGTCATACTTCCACGTTCTTTAACGAGAGTTCACCCTCCTTCATTGTCCTAGAACAGCCCCTGCACAAGAAGCGCTTCATCAGTTAACATCAAAGTTATGCGATTAATGATCACAAAAGGTTTATGCCGAGAAGGAACCGCGCCCGAAACAGCTGGTAACTCAGTGCCCTTACTAAGAGAATCATTATTGAAACGATCATTTACGTCACTGACGGTGCCATGATTATGATCAAAGGCAAAACTAACCAGACCATTAAAATTAGAGGTGAAAATCATGATAAAAATGATGTCAGCATTAGCACTGATAGTAGTAAAAGGGAGTCTGAGTGGTATTGATGAAAACAAAGACAACGAGGGAAACAAAATAAGGACAACGATAATAATAACAATAACATTCATAACAACAACGATAATTATCATAGTAATAATAACAATGGCAATAGTGACAATGATAATAATGATAGCGATGATGATCACAATAATAATAGTAATAATAAATATAATGATATTGATAATAGTATTAATAATTATGATAATAATAAATATAATGATATTGATAATAGTATTAATAATTATGATAATAATAATAATGATGATAATAATAATGATAATAATAATGATGATAATAATAATAATGATAATAATGGTTATGATGATA
>NC_091560.1:21753369-21755869 GCF_042767895.1 Penaeus vannamei
ATCATGATTGTTCCTTCGTAAGATGACCTGCTTTTTAAGGTGATGTGTAATCAGTGCGAAATACATCGATGCATTCGTCCATCAATTGCCACTAGACATGGTCTCATAAGATATATACAATTAAGTTTCCCTTGTTCAGGCTGACAGACATGTGAGCGATATTTCGGACAACCTAACATGTATGAAATTTACCATGGATGTAGCAACTATATGTGAAACTAACCAGGTATTCCTTCGTTTATTTTATGTAGTTGATATAGTGTAGCTCAACGTAGAGCTCTAGCAAGAACGCTGGAATTATGAAAAATATCTAAAGAAAAATATGAAGACGCATTTTTAAGTGATATTTACGTTGAGGGGACAGAGTGTGAAGTTAATGTTACAGTGTACTGCTAAACTCTTGTGTGACTGTGTATTGAGAACTGGAAAAATATGTAATATTTTTATGTTAATCACATATATCTGGTTGATCATTTTATAAAAGATAGACAAAATAAACATAAGTAATTTCTTATGTTGCAATAACTCAGTAATTCACATGCATAATAATTAATTCTATCTTGAGAGGTGATCGCCGCTGGCGCACTTCATCAGTATTTATGATAATAAGTAAAAGTCAAGTGTAGATATGTGCCTTAATTAATATGTTACAAAACTTCACCAGTTTGTAAGGCGATATGTTCGGCATTCATCTCTTTCTTCTCCTCTCTCTCTCTCTCTCTCTCTCTCTCTCTCTCTCTCTCTCTCTCTCTCTCTCTCTCTCTCTCTCTATATATATATATATATATATATATATATATATATATATATATATATATATTCTCTCTCTTTCTCTCTCTCTGTCTCTCCTCTCCTCATTCTCTCTTTCTCTCTCTCTCTCCCTCCCCCCCCTCTCTCTCTCTTTCTCTCTCTTTCATCGAACTAAAAGGAGGAAATAATTGTTCCGTACGATATATACCTACTTGCGTAAGAATCAATTTACAGCAGAAGGAATGAACGGAACTGAACCGAAAGCACAGCGTCTGTCGAGTGCTGCTCCTGCGCTGATCCGAGCGCTCTGTCCGTCTGGATGGAAATATCTCGCAGGTTTGACTTGAAGCATCTTTCAGTCCCGTCATATTACGCTCGACTGACTCTAAGGTTGCGCATGTCGTCTCAGAACGTTTCATCAGCTATCTTTACGGCGTATCACTTCGCCCTGTGAAGCCGCCCTCTGTCCCGCCGTGATCTCATCAGCAGCGGCGCGCAGTGGGCGTCTCGCCGTCACCTCCTGTCAGACAGAGCGGCGGCGGTTGTGTCTTCCGCTGTCAGGATTCTAAACGGCCGGGAAACTTGCTCATGACTCTCCGCTCTTATTTTCATTCCTGCGCCTCTCCTTCCCCAGTTGCCTGGTAGCAGCATAAGATGCACGAAAGGCGTAAGTTCTCAAATGTTCTCAAGAGCCAAATACGACGGCTTTGTTCCACGCGGGGAGTTTAGTATATGGTTAGGGAAGTTAAGCCTGTAGTGGATGGCCGACTAGGAGGGATTTATGGTCCACCGCGGTATGGCGGCGGCGAGGGCGAGGGGCCGGGCGTTTAGACTTCGTTATTGGGGTTTTAGTGCGTGTCTGAGCTGGCGAGGACAGCTCAGGGGCCCCGCGATCTGCGCCCATTTGGCGCGTTCCTTGGAGGAGTCACAAGATGGAAATGCCGAGCTCTGTTATTGCAACTCTTATGCAAACGCGCAAGTGCACCTACTTATACTAATCCATGCTTACGTAGCCGTGTGTCCACACTTACATACATGCGCGCGCGTGCGTGTTTATTTGTGTGTGTGTGTGTGTGTGCGCGCGCATAAATACACACACAAATAGATACTATGATGATTATATAAGACTGTTGTGTGTGCGTGGATGTGTACTGATGTGCAATAGATATACAGCCAATAAAAGGGTCGATTATATTTTTTTCCGAGAAGGCCATCCCTCAAGCGAAAAACACACACGATGTAAGATAGATCTCGAGGGAATGCGATTCCTCCTCCGCCGCTTCCTCCAGCCGCCTCCGAGGCTCCATCCGAGGCTTTGAGAAGACGCCGGCTGGTTCAGGCCAGGTGGAAATGCCGGTGACAATAGCGATGGACTTATTTACATTCCTTGCCATTGTCCAGTGTAAATCTCCGCTGTAAACCGATTGTGTGGCTTTGTTTCTGCGTCAGATGTGTGTGTTTAATGTGTCTAAATGTGTGCGTGTGTGTATTTGAAACTGAGACTGTGTGTTTGTGTGTGTGGGTATGTGTGTAACTCAGAGTATGTGCGTGTTTGTGAGTGTGTATGTGCATGTATTTGGGTATGTATAAGTAAAATATTATTTAATTCTACTTAGACTTCCTCGTTTATTTTTGCCCTCCAGCTCTCCTTGCCTGTGCCGCCGGTGACGCAAAACTCGCCGACTCGGGGGAGGGCGAGTCTCGACGTCTGCACGACTCACGGCGCGCGACTCATAGCCTCGACACACAC
>NC_091560.1:21773369-21775869 GCF_042767895.1 Penaeus vannamei
GCATTTTCCATGATTTCCAAACCTTATAATTACTGTAAGTTCTGTGGTGATCCCGGACAACATACGTCTTCATCCTTAAACATAGATTCAGAGGGTTTTATACGGATTACTACGATATCTGGCATTATTTTACTGTAATTAAGAATTCTTCCTGACACTGAAACAATTCCCCGCAATAAAAAAAAGCCCTGCATATTTTGTACTGTATACAGACTTTGCGTGTTCTTAATACCGGATAATAATACCATGCAATACGTGTAGACAAAATAGTGAGTAAACACTGCAACGAGATCAGTGTACTCGTCAAACATGAACCAAAAGTTGTGGTCTCTGGGGTATATCTTGGGTTAGTGTGATGTGAATTTTGCAGGTCAATCACTCATTAAGCCCCATGATATATATATATATATATATATATATATATATATATATATATATATATATATATATATATATATATATATATATATATTTGTATATATAAGAAATCGTCATCGTCATTATCATTATCATTGCTTTCATTATTGTCAACATCATTATGGAATTATCATCACCCTTTATAATCAATATTTGTCACCGCATCCGTTATCATTCAGTCATCATCTTCATCATCATCATTACCACCACCATCATCTTCATCATTATTATCATTATCACTATCATTACGATGATGATGATGATCACCTTATCATCATCATCGTCACCCTCATCATCACTATCATCATCTTCTAATCATCATTATCATCAACAAAATAGTAATAACGATAATGATAATAAAAAACGAAGGTATACGGAAGGTGGAGAAATGGGAAGAGAAGGAGGAAGAAGAGAGAATATAGATGATGATGGTGGCAGTGAAGAAGAAGAAAAAGTATTATCAAGGAACAAGTACAACCAAGTACCACCACTTCCATTTGATCTATTGAACCCCAAAAATGAAAAGGATTTTTTACCAAGAGTATTCTGACAGCTGCTTATGGTAAATAACTCTTCGTTATCGTGAAAGAGAGGTATCTTGGTTTAATTCTGATTTAACAATAGCGAGTATATTATACAAATGATTATGTAGCTAGCTTTAAGTGTTCTATCACTGCGCTCTCGCATTGGCCAAACGTTGTGACGTCATTATCTCCTCCCCCTTTCTTGACCCCAACAGTGTGTTGTTTTAAGGTTAGTGTTTTCCAGTGCGTTTTCTTTGAAAAATTTCTTTGAAAATGGTTCGGTAATAGTAATGGTAAATAAAAATATATAAAAATCGAAAAAGAACCCCTCCCCCCCAAAAAAAAAAAAAAAAAATCCAATGATTAAAGGTGATGAGGCATTGCCATCTAGGGTTTTCATTAAGATGGTTTAGTTATACCTGTATAAAATTACCTTAGATATGATGAGGAGGAAGGACTTCATGGCACTGATGAAAATGGTGACGAAGATGAGGATCGGGATCTCAGGGTGAGGAGGGACGTGATGATGATAATGGTGATGAGGAAGAATGATGATGATGAGAGCGATAAAGTTGATGATAATAGGGGCAATAAAGATAATGATGAATATTGATAATGATAATTATGGTGATAATGATGGTAATGATGATAATGACTGTTACTGATGATGGCAATAATGATGATGATGGTAAGTATGATAAAGATGGTGATAAAGCTGATGATGATTGATGATAATGAGGATAATGGTGATAATTATAATGATGATGGTAATGACATTGATGATGATGAAGCAATAATGAGAATGGGCACAATGGGGAGTAGGAGGAGATATAATAATGATAATGTGATGATGATAATGATAATGATAATAAAAATAATAATGATAATGATTATGATACGGATGATGATGCTGACATGAGGAAGAAGAAATGCATGATGATAATGATATGGATAAGATTATAACAATGATAATGATAGTAAAGATGACCACGAAGAGGAAGAGGGGGGACATAATGCTGGGGATGATGATGATTTAATGATGATGATGGAGAAGATCATTCTTTTCCTCGATGGATTAAAGTTTCCAGTTTATTTAATGTAATAAGTCTTGCCTTGTCGTTTTAATCCCTTCGTCGCCTTTTGATCTCTGTTCACAGCCGAGAGATTACAAAAGTACATGTAATGGTTTTTGCTTTTCTCTTCCCATGCCTGGATTATGTTTATATCTCTAGGGAAGCCGGAATCCTAGTACGGTTTGTCTCCGCATTTAATGCCATGGCGTAAAGAGGTCACACACATATGTAGCAGAAGAAAGACAGTTTCTGAGAGGAGTTTCTGTTGACCGGGTCATGTAAAATGCCCTGAAAATGGAGATCTTCGCCGTGAATTCTAGCGAGTCCTTAACACAACGGACTTCTATGACACCGCTTTGTAAGAGCGACAGGAGCCCCAGCTCTCAAAGAGGGGCTGTCGCGAGCAGGTCTTTTGGAGAGCCGGAGTAGCATAATGGCGTGCTGACGAGTACGGGTTGGGCGGGAGGAGGGCGCGGGCGGGGCGCG
>NC_091560.1:21855869-21858369 GCF_042767895.1 Penaeus vannamei
ATGATTCACGCTAATTGTGTTCATTCTTGAGTTCCTACGCATGAGGTTTATGAATCTGATTATTATGAATCTGATTATTATGAACACTACATGTATAAGCTCTTATTTTCTTTTTCTTTTTGCTATTCTCTCTCTTGTCGTCTCTCTCTCTCTCGCTCTCTCCCTGCCCCCCCCTCTCTCTCTCTCTCTCTCTCTCTCTCTCTCTCTCTCTCTCTCTCTCTCTCTCTCTCTCTCTCTATCCATCTATCTATCTATCTATCTCTATCTCTCTCTCTCAATCTTTATCAGATTGTGTCGGTCTCTGCCTTTTCTCTCCCTTCACTTCTTTTCTGTTATTTTTTTCCTCTCATTTGTCTTAAGCTCAGCTCTTCTTCTTAATCATATGATTTAATAAAATCGTAATAATCATGACCGCCAACCTCTGGTGCTCCCGTTGCAGAGATGTGGGTCAGGCTCTGCCACTCACACTCCTTCATTTCATATTCGGGGGAGGGCGACCGGAGGAAGAGCTCGATCCTCGCAGAAGGAACATGAAGTTCATAATTGCGATTCTGGGTGTTCGTAGTGTCATAAGGAGGAGATGCCGCAGGCTGGGACCGACGTGGAGCAGGATGTACGGTGTTGCAGTTATGGACCTCGTATAAAACCTATAAAAAATTACATTCCTTTAGGTAGGGATGATAAATTGGTGGACGAAACATGACATGTTTCAAATTACATCTTTTATTTCATATTATTATTATTATTATTATCATTTTTAATTCCAATTTTTGTTTACGAATCCACGGTGGAAAAACGGTCAGTTCGATTAGTGTTCTACAACCTAAATTCCATAAGGCGTTGTTCTGTATTTCATGCCCCGCTGTCCATTGTCTCCACAAGCAAAAGAGTGCAATTGACAGGAAGAAAATAAGGTTCAGACACTGCACAGGGATGCTATTGAAGAATACGCCCCCAGAAGAGGGCCAATAATATCCCGTTAGGAACACATGCCTTGGCAGGTTCCTAAGAATACAATGGTTTGCTATAATAATATTAATAGTAATAATTGAAAATAAGCATTATCAGGTCCTCGCCCGTGTCAGTGCCATTTCAGCTAAAGTTATCCCCTACATCAGCTTTGCAAATGCACCTGCACTTCCCAGGCAATTACGATTTTTTAAAGACTTCATTGGTTAGGTGAATCACAAAATCGTTTGTTGGTTTCCTTGATTTGAAACCGTGCTACCATGCCGGTTGACGGAATATGTTATTGTTTTCTCTAGGATTTTTTTCGAATATCCTAACTGTGATAGAGAGAAGAGAAACGCCAAAGTTTTGCTCTTGTTGTTGTCCGCTGCCACAGCTCTTGCTCGCTTCCATTTTTCTGGGTACTTTTGTTGTTGTACGATAAGCACTTTTGGTACAGTAGTGTGAGAAGTACTGCCAATGGGTCAGCACAGGTTGAAGGTAAAGAAACTTCAACGATTAGATTCACAGAAAGGAGTAACGAAAAGTTACAAGCCAGTAAATAATTCTTTACCGAAGAAATATGTGAACTGCTTCATATAAGTTATATAACTGTCTATTTCTGTCCTATTTTTCAGGTTCAGAAAGGAAAAATTGAAATAGTAAACAGGAAAAAATCCAACATAAAGAAAAAAAAAGAAGAAAACTAAAATAAAAAAGAAAATCCAGTACAAAGTCTAAAAAAAAATCTCTAGTTAAAAATCAGTTTTGTAAAAGATAAGTAAATCAATAAGTATATATATATATATATATATATATATATATATATATATATATATATATATATATATATATATATATATATATATATAAATACAGTAACTAGACAAAAAATTGGTATTTTTAAAATCCAGTAAAAAAGAAAGAATAATACAGTAAGAAAAGGTCCGGTAAAAAAAATAAAGAAAAAGAGATCAAGTAAAGAAAACTAAGAAAGTCCAAGAAAAAAAGAAAGGAAAAAAAGAATCTAGTAAAAAAAAGAAAGAAAAAAGGAACAGGAAAAAGGAACGAAAAGACCTCCTATGAAAGATAACAAAAATAAGAAAGAGAATGACAAAAGACGAAATTGATCCGGGAACTCTGAGCTCAGTGAGCAGATGAGACAGATGGCGAGATACCAGCTCCTGCGCATCTTTGCGTCTTGAACCATTTGAAAAAAGGAAATTTTGTTTACGTTTCATAATTTATTCACAAATGTTTATGGTTATGTCTCTTAAAGCCAAATGGGCGTGGCTGTGGTTCCTACGCGTTCAGACAAGATTTGATAATATTTCGGTTTCATATGGTTATGTTTTGCACGGCATGTCAGTTTCTCTCTCTCTCTCTCTTCCTCTATCTATTTATATTCTCTCTCTCTCTCTTCCTCTATCTATATATTTATATTCTCTCTCTCTCTCTCTCTCTATCTATCTATCTATCTTTCTCCCTCTCCCTCTCCTTCTCCCTCTCTCTCTGTCTCTCTTTATCTGTTTGTCAGTCGTTCTATATCAAT
>NC_091560.1:21883369-21885869 GCF_042767895.1 Penaeus vannamei
GAGAGAGTTCATGACTCCTGCTGCCAGGCGAATCCGTCTGCTGACTCCATGGTCTGACAGCCCAGAGTTATGAACTACACTACCAAGGTATGTAAAGCTCTCTGTGACTTGTACCGACTGAACAGGTTCTCCTAACAAGTCCCCAAATTCCTGGACCTTGGTCTTGGTCCAGGAGACCTCTAGACCCAGGGGCTTCGCTTCATTGCTAAATGCATCGAGAGCCGCCACTAGGGTTTCCAAAGACTCAGATAGAATGGCAACGTCATCAGCAAAGTCAAGGTCTGTAACCTTGATATTGCCCAGCGTTGCCCCACAATGACTTTGAACAGTAGTTCTGCCCAGTATCCAGTCCATGCAAGTGTTGAAAAGAGTTGGTGCAAGGACACAGCCTTGCCTCACTCCTGAACTAACAGGAAAGAAGCTCGACAGGCCCCCACCACACTTTACAGCACTTTCAGTACCAGTATACAGGCTTGCTATTAGTCTAATAATCCTTGTTGGTATTCCTCTCAGCCTCAGGATCTCCCAAAGTGACTCCCGATGCACTGTATTGAACGCCTTCTTGAGGTCGATGTAGGCTGCAAGCAGCCCACGCCCGAACTCACGACGGCGCTCTACAATGACTCGAAGCACGAGGATATGGTCTATTGTGGACTTACCAGGAGTGAATCCAGATTGCTCCAGTCTCTGGTGCCTCAGTAGATGGTCTCTGATACGTCTCAGAAGGATGTGGGCGAGAACCTTGCCTGGTATACTGAGCAGTGTGATGCCTCGGTGATTGCTGCAGTCCCAACGGTCCCCCTTCCCCTTCCAGAGATGGATGACCACACCCCTCAACAGGTCAGGAGGAACGGAACCGGACTGCCAGATGGCAGCCAGGACAGCATGTAACCCCCGTGCCATAGGTTCACCACCAGCCTTTAACAGTTCAGCTGGTATGCCGCAGATACCAGCTGCTTTACCACTCTTCAGCTTGGAAATCGCCCCCCTAACTTCAGTTAGGGAGGGAGGGTCCTCACTGATAGGTGGATCCGGCAGCGGGATCTTGACACTACCCGCATCCAAGTAAACTGTTGGTGGGTCAACCTGGTACAGCTGCTCAAAATACTCAGCCCAACGTTCCCGCACCGCAACAGGATCTGAAACGATCTGACCACTTACTGAGCGAACTGCTGTCATCTGTGAAGAGGGCTTGGAGTTCAGCTTTCTCAGGGCTTGGTATGCAGGACGAAGGTCATTTACTAAGAAATGGCCTTCTACCTCCTCTGCAAGACTCCTAATAAACTGTTCCTTGTCCCTTCTTAACAGGGACCGAGTTCTGCGCACATGAGAACGGTGCAATTCCTGATCCCCTGTCAGACGAGCCGCACGACATGCATCTGTGGCTTCCAGTGTCACCTGCGAGATGGAATTCTGTACTGCTCTCGGGCGTACACCAATCGTATCTTGAGCTGCATCAAGCGTTTCATGCTTAAAGGTATCCCACAGAAGAACAGGGTCTGTCAGACTGCCAAGCACTGCGAAACGATCAGAGATTGCCTCAGCAAACCCGCGGGCACACTCCCCCTCCCTCAGCCTGTCCAGATGAAACACCCTAGGGTGATCATTTGACCGCTGGGGGGTTTTTAAGTGGACCCGGAGGGTAGCCACAACCAATCTATGGTCAGTACCACAGAACTCAGCACTCCTGTACACCCTGCAATTCTGAAGGATCCTCCAATGAGTGCTAACATGTATGTGGTCGATCTCCTTGGCTGCGTTACCCGCATCACTGTACCATGTCCAGCGATGTGGGTCTGGGCGCTGGTACCAGGAGCCAGAAATCCTCAATTTCTGGGACCTAGCAAAGTCCCGGAAAAGGAGGCTATTCTCGCTACCGGCATCAGCTCCTGAACCATGGGGACCAACAGACATCTCATAGCCAGCTCGATCACAGCCAGATACCGCATTGAAGTCGCCCAGAACAATGCGAATGTCTCGTCGGGGACATCTGTCTACCACAGATGTAAGTTTGGCATAGAACATCTCTTTCACGTCAAGTTTACAAACATTGGTAGGAACGTACACAGCAATAAGAGACATGAAGCCAAAAGATAGCTTCAATCTCAATACCATTATACGCTCATCAACAGAAGTAACCTCTACTACTGAGGGCTGGAGTCTGCTGGAGAAGGCAATGGCTACTCCCTGGAGATGGTGGCCATCGTTGCGGCCCGACCAGTAATAGGTGTAGCCAACTACACAGGTCATGCCGCTGCCAGGCCTCCTCACCTCTGAGAGAGCAGCCACCTCAATTCTCAGCCTCCCCAGTTCCCTCGACAGTAGAGGCAACCGATCATCCTGACGCAAAGAACGGACGTTCCAAGCCCCCACCCTAACTTGCCGCCTGAGGTTCAGCCTCTGGCAGTCGCTCCGGGTGAATGCCACCTCTGCCACCCCCACTGACGCTGCCCCATATAAAAGGGGGTGGCGGGCTGCGTGCCCCATCATCCACCTGTGG
>NC_091560.1:21890869-21895869 GCF_042767895.1 Penaeus vannamei
GAGAGGACGAGGTAGTCCGGGTTTCGCTATCGCCACCCGGTATTTGGTACTTGTTAGTGTGGCACTTTATAAATATTTTCATTTAGTGTACATCATAGATAAGTATTCATAGGAATGTGTATATAAGTAGTTATAGTGCAGGATTATCTTGGGGGAGGTGTAGTGGAGCGAGAGAGAAGGGAATGTTCTGAATCGAGCATAAGCTTGGCACACCTAGCTGCTAGTGATTCTCGGTCCCCAGGTGCTTGACCATCAAGATTGAAATCTCGTGGTCTTATGGCGGTGAGAGTTTCACAGTCCAGAAGATAATGGAGTAGTGGATGGCCGACAAAAGTTTGACAATGAAGACATTCTCTTGGTGAGCGTTCCGCAATCTCCCAGCTACAACCATAGCCCAGTCGAAGTCTGTGAATTATCACTGCATCTTCCCTTGGCATGGATCATGGGATTGTGATGGACTCATAATCTGTGACAATTTTGTACCAGATTGCAAAAGGAGATCCAGCTTGAACCCAATGTACACCGGAGTTTCTGAACAAATAAGTGCGTGTTTGAGTGCTGCCCTAATAGCAAATAGTTCTGCTTGAAGGTCCTCGCAGAGGAAGGCTGCTCCTGCTTTGCCAGACTGTGGACCAAAGAGCCATCGCTGAATAAGTTTATAACATCTTCATTATCTGTTAGCAAACCAAGAGACTCTCTCAGCTGTTGGAGGTCGTCACGAGAACATTTGGCCTTGGATTTAGGGAGACTCTTTAATATGAACTTGGCAGGTGGTGGTTCCCAAGGGTGAGGCTTCTTTTCCCCAGGGTGAAGAGAGTCCGTCCCCCGGGACTATAAGCTTGGGATAAGATTTAAACACTTCACTGTACCAGGTAAGAGCTGGATGGTGTGGACCTTGTGGGTCTGAGAAGGTCTGTATAGTTGTCTTTAGAGCGGAAGGCTGGTGTCTTGAAGTTATCGTGCAGACATATCCTGTTATCTGTTGAAATCTAGTCTGAAGAGAAACAAACCCTGTCTCCAGACGCAAATTTTGTAACTGCGTCCAACTGGGTGATCCAAGAATGACTCGCATACACTTATTTTGAATGGTTTCTAAGAGTGAAAATTGGGCTGGGCTGAGTGCAAGGAGTGAAAAGGAGCTGTAGTCAATAAGTAACCTGATGGTGCGAATGATCTGAGGACGTGGAAACCTGCCCCTAGGTTGGTGCTTGTTAGTCGTCTAAGAATGTGAATCCTAGACTTTGTTCTTTCCAGAAGGTTGTGCAGTTGTGATGATGAATCATTCTGGGTATTAAAAATAATATCCAGGCACTTGTGAGTCCTCACCCATTTGATCTTGTCCGTATGAGGATATAAATGTTGGTCTGGGATGTACCTCCTAATTTGAAGGGCTCTAGTTTTCTCAGCATTTAACTTGAGGCCAGGGGTGCGACATTTACTGGCTATGTGATCTAAAGCTTGCTGAGCTTTATGAAATCTGTTAGTTCCTTTTGTTACTAACTGAAGGTCGTCTGCATATGCAAATAGGTGAGTTTCTGGTGGTAACTGGATGGATAAAACATTGCCTATGAGTAGGTTAAAAAGGAATGGGCTTAAAATCCCACCCTGAGGTGTGCCATTTTCAAAGACCCTAAAATAGGAGTATTGGCCCTGGAACCTGACTCTTGCCTTTCTTGGTCCATACCAGTAGTTTCCCTGTAATGCCTCTAGAAATAAGGTTGCTTATGATAACTTCCCTCTGTGCAAGCTCAAAGGCTTTCTCTAAGTCTAGGAAGATAATAATACCATCTTTACCATCGAGGGAATTGTAGATGGCAGTCTTTGGTACCAAGTCCTTTGTTGTATGCATAGATGTGCTGATTGGGGTGTGGGAGCATGTGTTGGAGTTTTGAGAGAACTGCTTGTTCCATTATCTTGCTAAGACAGGATAACAAGGATAATGGTTGGTAGGTGTTCAGAGGAGTATGCTTAGGGATTTGGGTAAATGTTGGCTTCTCTCCATCGTCTGGGTAATCGGCCTGAAGCAAGCAAAGTATTGAAAAGTATGGTGAGTTGTGTGAGTGCATTTAAAATAAGGATTAAGCATGGAATATGACATATTATCTATTCCAGGGGCTGTGTCTCTGCTGGTTTTGATAGCATTTTTTATTTCTAGTTGTGTAAAAGGAACACCTGCATCAGGCAGGAGGCTGATGGCTGCTCTTATAGTGTTTTCTCTCTCTGGCTTCAGGACCTGGATCCTGTTGAGTGCGGGGGGAAGGAGTTGGGTATTGCTGCTGTGTGAGTGAAAAGACTGAATGAGGCTGTTTGCAACCTGTAACGGTTGAAGGTGAAATGGCTGCTTTCTATGATTTCCTGAAGCTATATTAAGCTTTTTCCAGAGGTCATGGAGTGATGTGTGTTCATTCAGACACTCGCACCATTCTAGCCAGTTGCTGCGGATTTTTTGTATTTCCTGTCGGACTATTTTTAACCAGCTCTAAGATTTTTGAGAATAATTGGAGAGGGATGTTTTCTAAGCTTTTTCCGGAGACTGATAAGGCGGTGTCAGAGCTTTCTTACTCTATCATTATAGTACCAGGAGTGTTTATGGAAGTATATATTGGTACTGATGATGAATATTGCTTTGTTGGCAGCATGGTGAAGAGCAGTAACAATATGTCAAGATCATTAGATGAGACGTACTCTTCAACCCATTCCTCCATTATACTTGTTCCAGTCAGCGTTTCGGAAGTTCCAACCGGGTTCAGATGGACATTTGCTGAATCCGATGATGCAAAATTGTCAGAGGTTAAATATGGATGGAGAGTCCAGTTTCTTAGTGGGAGTAACTCCGTGGACATAAAGAATAGGTCGAGTATACCACATCTGAGGTGAGTGGAAACATGTCTGTTTAGCAGACCGGTGTGTGGAAATGTTTGAATAAGGCGGTTGAGGTAAGTTCCAGAACTGCATGGTCTGTGGGCATTTGGAGTGAACGGGTTATTCCACATGGGATTGTGAGCATTGAAATCACCATCAAGAATGGAAGGAGAGTTACTAATGGCAGCAAAGATGTGATCAAGTCTAAGAGTGGCGCTGTCTCTGGGTGGACGATATATGTTGATGATTTGAAGTTTTGTGTCCTGCATGGTTATAGTGACTCCTAGGGATTCTACATAAAGACCACAAGTTTCTTGTAGCAGAACATTGTAACTATGTTCTGCGAAGGCTAAACTGAGTGTAGGTAATTTTGGTTGGAGGATGTTCCACTGGAGAAGAGAGAACGTCTCATCTGTATCTGAATCAATCATTGTTAGAATCAGAACTTATGTCAAAATCTATGTAGTGTAGGCAATTATCTGTAATAGGTTCCTTATCTGGTATGTGTAGAACCGGTGGAGATCCATCAGTGGTAGTGGAGATAGTGACTCCACTGAGTGTTGGGAAATGAAGGTTAAATTCATCATCAAGGGATTGTTGATCTGTAAGGTTATGTTCCATTTGGTCTTGCATCTCATCTGGTAGCTTTCTGCTGTGTTTGAGTTTGTCACTGCCGGAGGATGATCGCCGGAAGCGCTTCCTCAGTGAGAGGCCTTCTGAAGAGGAGTCCATCTAGATTATTGAAGTATCCTGTGAGGTACTTGGAGTGGGTTAAAGTGCAAGGTTTTCCTGTGGTTGACACTCAGTTGTTATGGAGTTGGTATCTGAAATGTTAGTTTTCAGATTCTCATTGGGTTGTTGAACGGAGAGGACATTGGCAACAGCATTTTGAATGAATATGCTGTCTGCTTGTCTTCCAATAAATGAGAGACCAATTTGTAAGATTGTGTTCAGAAAGTCCACATTCTATGAACTGTCAGTGTTTCCACAACTAGTGCACTAGTGCAAGGGAAAATGGCTGTAGGACGAGGTTGGTTCTCAGAAGTGGAAGGTCTGTGGCAGTGGGCCTGGCTGGAGTCTGATACGGGAATTTTATATATAGGCTGTTTGACGGCTTGCTTGGCTGGCTGATTCCACAAGAGGAGCTTCCTAGTGAAGATTCTGGGTGTGTGTTGTGGAGGTGTTATAGCCTCACTTGATGGAAGGGTAAGACGGCAGAGCCTCTCTGGACATATAAGATTCCAGGTTTGATGATCGTCTCCACAGGTGAGGCACTTTGCAGTTGTAGGTTGACCATTCTTTCATTTCTGAATGCAAAGCTCTGTGAGATGCGCTTCAGCGCATATTCCACAGTGTGCGTGGCTCCTGCATTTGGAAATGTGATGGTCATTTTTTTTACACTTACCGCATCTGGTTGGTTCTGGTTAGTATTTGTGAAGTTTGTATGCCTCAAAGATACCTAAGTGCACTTCCTTTAGGTATTCTCCCAGAATTGTGAGGAGTACTTGGGTCTGTTCTTAAGCAGGACGGGCTATAAGGCGGGCAGCAGATTCAATGAGTGAATGGTCTTGAATGTGGTCAAGTGGGTAGACTTCTAGTACCATCTTTGTTTTCTTCGGGGGTGGACTGTAGTGACTCAAGTTTATGGTTTTATCTCTACTTAGAACTCTTGTGTTCTCGATTACATGGAGTGTGTCCGTGTTTTTTGGTTAAAGGATATAGTCTCCTTTGTTGGTCAGTTTCGTTGAAACTTGTAGTGTAAGGTGGTCCTTTTCCAGGGCCAGCAAGGCTTCAATGGAAGTGGTGAAATCGTCGCTAGCGGTGATGATAAAATCAGATGGAGGCCTCGTCTGTGGTAGGGGCTGTTGAAGGTGATTGGTTGTCTTTGATTTCCAGAATAGCCTTAGAGATTTCCATGGCAGCAAATGGTGATGATGCACTGTCATGATTTGAAGTAACCACAGCATCTTTCTCTGGCCGTGGGTCGGATGGTATTTCTCTGGTTACAGCAACCCATCAAGGTTTCTTCTTGGGCTTCACCATAGTGGAGAAATAAAAAAAAATAAAATAATATAAAATAAATAAATAAAGATTGAGCATTTCTCCTACCGAGCCTAGCCCTAAAGAATGCACCTTTC
>NC_091560.1:21925869-21928369 GCF_042767895.1 Penaeus vannamei
GACCCACTTGGGACCGCTTACTCGACCTTGCCTAAAAGACTAACGAGCCTATAGAATTGCGATGACCAGCTGGCCTCCTCCCTAGAACCGGCTGACCCGGACATGAAAACCAACCAGCCCTCTGGATATCGGATGTCGCCCCCGCCCGAGCGGCGAGCGCCCGCTGTCACTCGGGGCCATAACACTGTAATCGATTCGGACGAAAATTGGGCGCTCAACTACAAGATAGTTGCATCATTTGAGCCACTTGGGTCGTAATTGCGATTGATTCACTTCATAACTCCAGAAAATGTCAACAGTTGATGTTACGAACATTTTGGGCACCTAGAAGTTTCTGAGGGATCAGATTTATACTAAGATCAGATTTATAAATTCATATATTTAAATGGCCGACGAAAGTTACAGGTCAGAACTTCGGCTACCCCTTTTAGTGCAAGTGTAACTGGTAGAAATTATGCAGCATGTACTCCCGCGTTTGCTCCCGTTGAGCAAAAATGGTGGTCTGCCTCCCGACGCGACTCCGCCACGCTCCAATTCACGGGAATGTGCGGCATGGGCCGCCCTTGCGTCGAGGCATGTCATAGGCACGAGGTAAGCGTGCCGTCTATGCTCCCAGCCAGGCACTGTTGAAGGATGGTGCTACGGAGTATGGGGATGAGAGTCGGTTCACAGACACGCAAGAAATGGTCAGCATGACAGTGGCGACGGAAGGAGGAAAACGGCACGATGTCCAGAAGGGGAAGTGGCTGTTGCGCCACAGGATGTGCGAAGCGGAAGGAAAGCGATCTCATTGCACAGGATATTTGATGAAGTGGATACGTGCGCACTTGTAAGACTACGAGGTAGTAAATTAACATTCCCACAGAGAGACAGGCAACGGAATGTAACTAACTTACCCATGAGTATAGGCTGCCATGGGAAATGTCTGAATTATACCACTAATAAATCATTAGTGGAAACGCACCCGTGTGTAATTGTGTGTTTGTCTGTGACTATCTGTGAGAAAGAGAGAGTGAGTGAGAGAGAGAACGAGAGAGAGAGAGAAAAAAAAGAGAGAATTAATAATAATGGTGAGATGAACAAAAGTGAAAAACTAAAAACTAAGAGACTGATAGCAGGTCAGGATAAAAGTAACTGCATATGCTCTGTTGAGAAACAGGAATTCGAAGCATTGCAAGCACGCGGATCTGTCATCAAAGCGCCAGGCCCTCCGAGAGTGTCTCCCGATGGCTTCCTCATAGGCGGCGAGGGACGTAGTGCCCTGGGAGTGAGGTCACGACGAAGAGTGCGTAAACGCCCGTAGACATTCCGTGTTTGCGTTCCACCTCAGAAGCGGGGGTGGGGGGAGGGGGAAGGTAAAGAGGGGCTGGGGAGAATAAGAAAAAAAAAAAGTTTAAAAAGGCGAAATCTATGTTGATCTTAGAAAAAAAAATACGAAAATAGTGATTGATATGAACATTATCAAATGCATCAAAGAGTGAAAATGAATTCTGAACGATATTAAAAAACAATCAGCCAACGGGGTTCCCTCCATACACCCTCACAATCGCCATTATCACAACTGCCCTGGCAAGTGTGACAATGCAGTGCTTTAGAGGGCGACAGAGCTACTATCTACTCAGGGAATAAAGGAGTGTGCGTATTCGGGCGCCCGTCACCGATATCTGAAATTCCGTCACCAACATATTGCCTCGAAAGTTCCTCCCTAACGGCCCATCAGCATGCACAATGCCGGAATGTAATCACCGAGCGCGACAAAGGTAATCCTAACAGTGACTAATTAACCAGACCATCGCAAAAAATCGAGCCATTACCTGCCGCGGCGTTGGAGCGCCTCTCAAGCGCCTCTTGTGTAAACAAGCATCATCAATGGCCGTACAAAGAAGAAAATGGGCGCATTAGGCGTCCCGGTTTACACCACTAAGGAGATATTTACCGCGCCGACGGGCTGCTGTGAAGAGCCGCTCTGGAGGCCGTATTGACCGCCTCGCCCAATGAACGGCATAACCATAAATTGGCCTCCCTGCGTGCGGCTATTTGTCATCGCGAGGTGACCACTTTGTAGATAAGCTGCACGCACACGTCCCCGCGCTGAGTGATTGCGCTCCCTCCGCTCGCAGCCGGGGGGAGGGGGTGGAAGGTGAGACTGGGCGAAGGCAAAGGAGCATCCGCGGAGAGGAGTCCGAGAGGAGGCTTCTGTAGATTATGGATGTGTTCGGCAGAACCCGAGGAGGAGGAGGGAGGCCAACAGAACCGAACGGCACGAAGAACCTTATACAAGAAGTAAGTTATGAACATATGTATATGTATATATATATATATATATATATACATATATATATATATATATATATATGTATATATATATATATATATATATATATATACATATATATATATATATATATATATATATATATACATATATATATATATATATATATATATATATATACATATATATATACATATATATATATATATATATATATATATATAT
>NC_091560.1:21950869-21953924 GCF_042767895.1 Penaeus vannamei
TTCTAAAATGCCCGACAATAATGATTAAAAAGAAACGTAAATTAAGAATACATGAATAAAATGATTACTTAAAAAATGCGAATTTCATGCAATAACTGCCCGACATACAAAGGAAAAGCTAAAAGGGCAAGGCATAAGGGATGAGGAGTGACAGCCGATCCATGTGTCCATGTCCTCCAGGATCTTCATACTAGGCCAGGAATAGGGCAGGGTATAGGATAAGGAAGGGCTAGGATAAGGAAAAAGGAACAGGAATAAGGTTTAGGGCAAAGGAAAAGGGATAGAGCAGGAAAGAATGAAGTAAACCCATCAAAAGATAGACAGGAAGGCTTAACGTCTAGGCATTCTGTAACAAAACATGAAGTATAAGGCAAAGATATATGAGGGGGAAAGTTACTGTAGAGGCAAAAGAAAAAGAAGACAGTATAGACAGTATATAAGGAATTAAGAGAGGGAGAGGAAGAGGCACAGAGGCTAGGTGAGGGAGAGGAAGAGGGACTAGGAGAGGGAGAGGAAGAGGGGCTAGGAGAGGGAGAGGAAGAGGAGCTAGGAGAGGGAGAGGAAGAGGGGCTAGGAGAGGGAGAGGAAGAGGGGCTAGGAGAGGGCAGAGAAAGAGGGGCCTGGAGGGGGGGGGGAAGAGGGGCTAGGAGAGGGAGAGGAAGAGGTACAGAGGCTAAGAGAGGGAGAGGAAGAGGCACAGAGGCTAAGAGAGAGAGAGGAAGAGGCACAGAAGCTGGGAGAGGGAGAGGAAGAGGCACAGAGGGTAAGAGAGGAAGAGGAAGAGGCACAGAGGCTAAGAGAGGGAGAGGAAGAGGCACGAGCAGGGAAGGGTAGGGGTAGGAGGAGTGGAAGGAGGAGGAGGTAATGAGCAGGGGATAAATAAAGGCGAGGCAGGGGGAGGAGGGGGTAGGGATGGGGGGAGGACGCAGGGGCGGCGTGCACATGAAGGGGAGGGTTAAGAGTGGAGGCGCGGGTGGCTGAGCGGACAAAAAGGAGAAGGATCAGAGGAAAAGCTTTAGTTAAATCGAAAGGGCGACGCCGGCTTCATCCTGGCGACGTAAACGCCCTTGGCTCAACTAGGATTTCTTTGCATATTTGCCAGATCACTTACACATTTTCAGTCAGAACGAACTGTAAGGTCAGTTTCTTATGTGAATATTAGTGTACTTGTACCTTAATTGAAAATAGGTGATAGGATATCTATCCATCTATCTATCCATCTGTTTATCGACATACACGCATATATGTGTGTGTGTGCACAAGAATATATAAATATATATATATATATATATATATATATATATATATATATATATATATATATATATATATATATATATATATATATATGTGTGTGTGTGTGTGTGTGTGTGTGTGTGTGTGTGTGTGTGTGTGTGTGTGTGTGTGTGTGTGTGTGTACACACACACACACACACAGAACATCGTCGATCGGCAGGCCACTCGGTCCTCTACTCAATTTCCGCAAACGCGATCTATCCCCGGTTGCACTCCGAAATACGCTCTCTTTCCAAAATGCGATAAGCGCCGTTAGTTCTAAAATTTCAAATTTGGCGGATATCGCGTTTTGCGATGAAACTCATCATACATACATGCATACACATACATACATACATACATATATATATATATATATATATATATATATATATATATATATATATATTTGTGCACTTTTGTAATAATTATAATGGCATCAGTAATAATAACATTAGTAATTATGATGATGGCGATCACGATAATAATGAGAGTAATGATAATAATGATAATAATTATATTATCAATAATGATAATAATAATGATGATAATAATAGAGTAATATTGATGATAACATAATGATAGTAGCAATAATAAGGATGATAAGGTAGTAATAATGATGATAATAAAAACATTAATAACGGCAATTGGTAATAGTGGTAACAATGATAATGATTATTATCATTATTTTAATTATAACAATAATGTAAATAATAATAACAATAATGAAAATTATAATAATCATAATAATAATGATGATAATAATAATAATCATGACGATAATACTAATAATAAAGATGATGGTGGTCATGGTGATGATAATAATGAGGATAACGATAATAATCATAATAGTATTAATAGTAATAACTGATAGTGATTATGATAATAATAGTAATGATGATAGTAATGTCAGCTATGATGATGATTGTAGTAACAATTTCAATAATGATATTAATGTTGATAAGGATGATGATGATGATGTTAATGATAATTATAGTAATGATGATTATGAATAATGATAGTAATAGTAATAATGATATTGATGAATAATGATAATAATAATAATAATAATAATAATAATAAAAATAATAAAAAAATAATAGTAATACCAATAATAATAATAGTAATAATAATAATAATGATAATAATGACAATAATAATTATAACAATGATAATCATGATAATAATAGTGATAATGATAATGAAAGTAATAACAACGATAATAATAATAATAATCATGATAATAAAGATAACGATAATCATGATAATATTGATAATAATGATAATCAAGATAGTAATAATGGTAGTGATGATATTAATTATAATGATAACAAAACAGTAGTAGTAACAGGAATAACAACAACAATAATGATGAGAATGATAATAATAAGAGTGATAAAGATGATAAAGATAAAAGTAACAATAATAATAGTGGTACTGCTAATACTTCTACTACTACTACTACTACTAATACTAATAATGACAACGATAACAACAATAATAATTATCATTGCAATGATATCATTAATGTCAGTATCAACGATAATGATGATACTAATGGTAACAGTAATAGCAATGATGTTGATACGAGTGATAATGATAATGGTAATATTTATGATAATGATCATGATAGCAAATACAATAATCAAGATGATGATAATGATACTAGGTTATTATTAGAATAACAATGCGAAGTAATGCAGATAATGTTGCTAGTAGTATTAGCTATCATAGCATTACTGATGACAGTGATTAAGTTAATGTTGACGCCATCGGTGAT
>NC_091560.1:22048783-22051283 GCF_042767895.1 Penaeus vannamei
TGCTTGACTCGTCTCTAGCGCTCCCTGCATTATATAAAGTCGGCGAACCATAAGTCCTTTGCGCCGGTACTTTTGTGGAAGAAAATGTTCATAGTATTCATTGGTGACACTAGAAGCTTTATTAGCAATGCTACGGTGGCGAGTCGAGGAAAATACAGATTGGTATACCATTTTCTTGTAGCATGGAAGTGGTGTCTTTGGCAAGAAGCCATATGTGGGAGGGGGAGATCCACAGAAACTGCACCACTTACGAATTCAGGAGGACTGTTGCCAGTTGACGGAAGATTTGTGTGCAAGACTTAGAAGAAGAGAGGGTGTGGAGTGCAGATTGTGAGTCACATACTATCAAGCCGTGATGGTTCGTGACAGTAACATTAAAGCATCCAGAAGTCCATTTAACTCACAGTATGTTGAACTTGTTGAGTTGGGGAGTCAACGGCCAACCCTCTTCTGGTGGTTCCTTGCTAGGGGAACACTCAGCGCATCCAGCACTATTTCCCTGCAAGGATCCATCATTGTAGAGGCAGTGGGCTATACTGAGAGATGACAACAGCTCTACAATGGTTTCGAGGGCTCTATATTTTTTTGGAGCTGAAGAAGGTCAGTCTTGGAAAATGAGGTGTAGGAGATTGGTGGTATGGGCATCTATCAGGGTGGGAGACCAAGGTCCACATTCTCCACCATAATGTTGAAGTTCAGAATCTGAATGCTTGAGCAAAAGTTCCTGACAAGTGTAAAGCTACTAGAGAGGAGAGGACGAGGTGCATCCTCATTTAGTGAGGTCCTAATGAAGTGAGTACAATGGACAGACAGGTGAGGGTAATGCAAAAACATTTGGAGCAATAGTATGTAACACTGGAGTATATTCTATCAGCAAGTGGCGGAAGACGGAGTTCTTGTTGCATATTGACAATCCTCAAATACAACAGTTTAAGATGAGTCTAAATACCTGGTTTTGATTTTTTGTTTTTTTGACTGGTGCAGGACACAAGTAATCAACAACTGATCTAATGAATGCAGTTATATGGTTCTGGCAATAGGAATTGACACTCCTGCAACATAGTTACAGGCCTCTGAAGGTGAGTCAAGCACTGTTGCAGTCTGGTCTTGAACGATGGGATGCACACAGATTGCTGGAATTGAAGGTATAATCCGTACAGGTGCCCCCAGGTGTCTTTTCTGGAAATAAAATGAGCCTACATGAGGCAGATGCCACATGGAAGGAGTACATGAAGTCTTACATATCTTCTGGACAATTTAAATGAATACACATATCTGCATAACAAGTAACTGTAGTTCCATTGATGTCAGGGAGTAGGGAGAGGAGGCGATATGTGAAGATTTTAATTAAATATAAGGGACTGATTACTATGATTATTCAAACTCTTTGGTGTTGCTATATGCCTCCTTAAACAGAACACAAGAAGTTATATATCTCAGGTATCCTCTTATCCACTTCAGAAGAATTCCTTTGACGACAAAATCGGTAAGTTGGTTGATAACGTCCTTATTGGCAATATCAGATGCTCTTTTGAGATCTATAAATATCATAATACTGGTGGGGGAGACACAAGTATAGTGCTCCATGAGGCAATAGTGTTCCTCGCAGGCGCAGAGTCTGGGCGAAAACTCGTCTGAAGCCGGAACATAAGACGTGTAAGGAGCATATATTCAAGTACCTTGCGAAAGCAGGTGAAGGAGACAGGTCAAAATTTGTAAGGATAAGGAATTTTGTTAGTATATGGAATTATTGTGCAATGGGTCTTGGATTATTTGATTTGACTGATTTGTTATCCAAAGGTTGAAAAACAGTTGCAACTGTGCTCGTTTTCGAAGTGGATGGGAATGCATCTGGCTGCTAAGCTATTTAAGATAGAAAGGTCATCATCACCCGTCCTGGGAAATTCGTTTCAGATTTGATTGTAGACGGCGGCATTGTAATATGTATTGTTCAAGTGGCTCTGCTGTTACCTGTTAGCACTGCAGGCATTCTCTTCGGACTTTTTCATCTACCTCCCAGTCGCATTTATATAAGGCCTATACAGAAACTGTGGATGATGACAGCATCTTTTATAAATATGGACCTTGTAAATAGGATATTGTTGTAGTTTGTTGCTGTCCAATACCAATTTGCATGCAGGTGATCTTGCATCAACCCAAACTTGATCATTTACCCTTGAGATCTGGTAGGTGTTACATTTAGGAAGAAGCTTGAGCTGGTTAAAACTGTATTCGGCATTTTTTATAGACACTGAGCCTGTTGAAGGCTTTTGCTGCTAGGCCTGCTTCTTCATTTTGCCGTATGCCTACATGGCTTGGTATCCAGATGAAGGCTTTGGATTTGTCTCTGGAGGTTAAATGAGGAATTTTGAATAAAATTGATGTGGTGAGATGTATCTTGTCTTGATTACTAGATTGTTGTAAGGCATGTAGAGATGAGAGTGAATCGGAGAAAAAGCAGGTGTTAGATTGAGTGAGGTGTAAGGCATAGGCGAGAGCT
>NC_091560.1:22116283-22118783 GCF_042767895.1 Penaeus vannamei
ACACCTCACGCTATTTCTTTTATTCTTCCGCTTTCCTATTTATTCTAGTCCATTCTACACCACTCCCTGCCTCCCTCCCCACTCCCTCGAGCCTCCCCATCCCACCCCTTCGTCCCGTACCCGCCCCCCACCAGTCCCACACTCTTAACCCCCTTTCAGCCCCCCTCCCCATACCTTTACCCCGATCGAGTGACCCCCTCCCTCCCCATCGCGACCAGGGAGTCTCCCCGGGCCTGCAACCTCCGTATTTGTCGAGGTTATTACATAATTTGCCGCGTGTCCCCTAGAGGAGGCTGAAGGAGCCGGAGTTAATGTTGTCCTCCCGCTCATAAAAACTCACTTCCCGCAATGGCTCACAATTTCTCCCCGGAGGCCGCTGGTGCCGAGGCCGCCGGCGGGAGGTCTTGTCGTGTAGGATTTTTGTGTTTTGTAATACCGGGAGTTTCACTGTTTTCGGTTCGCAATTAGTAAAGCTTTTGTATCATACTCATTTGTCGACGGAAGAACTGGGTCAAGAGTATTGTGTTTGCTTTTTGTTATATTTTATTTTTTTCTTCCTTCATGAGATCTTGGGGGAAAATAGACTGTAATCTTCCGACAGTAGCTCCAGAACTTCTAATTAACCTGATTTTGATGAGAAAGGAAATAGAGAAAGAATTTTCTGGATTATGTCTCAAGAAATGCAAAGACTGTGTATACGAATAGACTAACATGCGGGTGCAGACATACAGTCAGGAAAGCTGACCGCAATATAAAATACAGTATATGTACAAACACATTCACACTCACACACGTACGCACGAATAAACACAGAAACACAAACTTATACATACATACACACAAACACAGACACACACACATATATACATATATGAATACTATATTTATGTATTTATTTATTTATATGTGTGTAAATACTTGTTTGTTTATCTGTAGCGTGCGTGTGTCTATATACGAGTATATATATATACATATATATATATATATATATATATATATATATATATATATATATATATATATATATGTATATATATATAGATAGATAGATAAATATAGATATATGCATCTATCTACCTATCTATCTATCTATTTATCTATCTATCTATCTATCTATCTATCTATCTATCTATCTATCTATCTATCTATCTATCTATCTATCTATCTATCTATCTATCTATATATATATATATATATATATATATATATATATATATATATATATATATGCATATATACATATACATATATATGCATATATACATATACATATATATACATATATATATATATATATATATATATATATATATATATATATATATATATATATATATGTATGTATATATATATATATATATATATATATATATATATATATATATATATATATATATATATATATATATATATATATATATATATATATATATATATATATATATATATATATATATATATATATATATATATATATATATATATATATATATATATATATATATATATATATATATACATATATACATACATACATAGATACATACATACATACATACATACATATATATATATATATATATATATATATATATATATATATATATATATATATATATATATATATAGATAGATAGATAGATAGATAGATAGATAGATAGATAGATAGATAGATAGATAGATAGATAGACAGATAGATAGATAGATAGATAGATAGATAGATAGATAGAAAGATAGATAGATAGATATACATATACATATTCGCACACACATACACACACATGTGTATATACATACATAAATATGTATGTTATATATATTCTGCACCTTCCTTCTCACTTCATCATGCCTTTGCTGATGTTTTCAACAAGGTACACATCATGCGTTGTCGATTCCAGAGAAAGCGGAAATGCTAAGAAAATATGTTTATATTATATTACGTATTTATTTTCTGTATATAAACATGCTTACATACATACATGCATATATATACATGTGTGTGTGTGTTCATATATGTATATATATATATATATATATATATATATATATATATATATATATATATATATATATATATATATATATATATATATATATATATATATATATATATATATATATATGTATGTGTGTATGCATAATTATTCATTTATATTCAAACACATATGTATTTTTGTCTTTATCTCTCTCTCTCTCTCTTTCTCTCTTTCTCTCTGTCTCTCTCTCTCTCTCTCTCTCTTTATATATATATATATATATATATATATATATATATATATATATATATATATATATATATATATATATATATATGTATATATATATATATAATATGAATATATAAATATACATATATGTATATGTATATATATATATATATATATATATATATATATATATATATATATATGTACACACACACACACACACACACACACACACGCATATATATATATATATATATATATATATATATATATATATATATATATATATATAT
>NC_091560.1:22163783-22166283 GCF_042767895.1 Penaeus vannamei
CAACAACACTGCATCTCATCTTAATCGATGCAACAGCAATTTATGGCCCTGTAATTATATCCGGCGGCAGGATTGAACAGGCGTAAGTGGAGTATAACGTCCCTTTGCGGCGATTTATCATACTTCCCCACTATAACGTGAGCTGTATACTATATATCGGTTACCATATCAGACTTATGGAATCCAGCAAATGTTATCAAGAAAATAGAATAATGATTCTTTTGAATTATGATACTGATGGTGATGATAATGAGGGTAATAATGATAAAAGTGATGATGATGAGGATAATAATAATAAAAACAATGAAAATGATAATAATAATGATATTAATAATAATAATAATAATAATAATAATAATAATAATAATAATAATAATAATAATAATAATAATAATAATAATAATAATAATAATAATGATAATAATAATGATGATGATAATAAGAATAACAATAAAAATAATGATAATGAAAACAATACCAATAAGAATGATAACAGTTATAATGATAACAATCATAACGATCAAGATGATAATAATAACAATGGTAATGACAATGATCATAATAAAAGTGATGATTATAATGATAATGATAATGATTGTAATAATGATACTAATGATGATGATGATGATAGTTATAATATCATTAATGATAATGATAATTAAAATTGTAATAATTGTGATAATAATGATAATCACTATTGACAATAATTACGATGCAGAGAATAAAGGTAAATACAATGGTAATGTTAATGATGTTAATAATAATAATAATGATATCAATAACAATACTAATGATAATGATAACAAAAACGATAATGATAATGATAATGATGATGATGATAATGATGATGATGATAGTGAAAATAACACAACCGTTAATGATAACAAAAGTAATAATAATGGCAATGATAAAGATGAAAATGATTAACGATAATGGTAATGATAATAATAATAATGATAATTATAGTAATAATAATGATTAAAATTTTTAATAATAAAAAATGATAAAACAATAAAGATAAGGATTACGATAAGAACTATAATTATGACAATAAAATATAAACTAAAAAAGATAATCATAATGACAAGAACAATGATAATAATAAAAATAATGATTATAATAATAATCATTATGATAAGAATAATGATAATTATAATAACAACGAGGATGAGGATAATGATAATGATGATGATGATGATGATAATAATAATATTAATAATGGTAATGATAACAATGATGGTAATAATAATAACAATAAAAATAATAATAATAATAATAAAAATAATTATGATGATAATAATAGTAATAATGATTATCACAATAATGACAATAATGATAATGAAAATAATAATAATAATAACAACAACAACAACAACAACAAAAACAATAGTGATAATAATAATGATAATACTGAGAATGATAATAAGAATAGCAATGGTATTGATAATAATGGTGATAAGGAAAATTATTATAATAACGATAATAACTGTAATACTTATAGTAAAGATGGTAATGATGATGACAATAACATGAATGAAAGTAAAAGTAATAATGATAATAATGCCTATATCAATGATAATTACAATAATGATAATAACACTAGTAATAGTAACGATAAAAAGATAATAATACTGATATCAATGATAATAATGATAAAGATAATGAAAAATAAAAATACTTCTATACTAGTGCTACTTCTATTGTTACTACTACTACTATTACTACTACTGGAAATGATAATCATACTACTGATAATAATGAAAACAATTATAACGACAATGCATAACATGATAATGGTGATAATAATAATAATAATAGTAATGAAAATAAGGATAATAATGACAATAATAATACCAATAATGATAGTAATAATAATGATGATGATGATGATGATGGTGATGATGATGATGATGATGATGATGATGATGATGATGATGATGATGATGATGATGATGATGATGATGATGATGATGATGATGATGATGATGATGATGATGATGGTGATGATGATGATGATAATAATAATAATAATAATAATAATAATAATAATAATAGTAATAATAATAATAATAATAATGATAATGATAATAATGATAATGATAATGATAATAATTATCGTTTTTATTATCATTATCCTTATTATTATTATTGTTATCATTATCATTATTATTATCGTTATTATTGTTATTATTGATTTTATTATTATTATTATTATCATTAAAATCTTTAACAGTACTGATAACACTAATGATAGATTAAACGATAGAACTCTTGAACTATCTTTGTGGAATTGATTTATAGAAGCCCTTACTCAGTAAATGACTCAGATCTTAAACTTTTTCGATTGCATAATTCATAACATTGCTCACGTGTTAATCTCCTGTCACAGTTAATAAATTTTGCATGGAACACACAATATCGTTTTACGAAATGGAAAAGGTAAAGAAAAGAAAAGGAAAAAAAATGAGAGTTAGAAGATTTTTTTTTTTTCGAAGCTGCA
>NC_091560.1:22205220-22207720 GCF_042767895.1 Penaeus vannamei
TTAGCTAGTTTCACTGTTGCGATGTCTCATGCATCTAATATGAGGTCTATACTAATTCCGTCTTCGCCTGGTGTTTTCCCTCTCTTCATGCCTTTAAGTGCTCTTTTTATTTCTTCTTTTGTGATATTAGGTACGTCTCTAGTTACCGTGTTTGCTTCTATTTGTGGCTGTTCGTTTGAGTTGTATAGATCCCTGTAAAAGTCTTCCACTACTTTGATGATTTCATTCTTGTTATATGTTACTTCTCCGTCTGGTTTCTGAATTGCATACATTTGATTTCTCCCTATTCCTAGTCTTCTTATAGCTGCTTTCATGCTGGTACCTGAAGTCACTGCTTCATTTATTATTTGAGTATTGAATTTCCGTACATCTTCCCTCTTCTTTTTATTTATGGTCTTTGTTAGTTCAACCAATTCTATCTTGTCCCTATTTGACGATACTTTCATGTCTCTACGTTTTTGCATAAGCTGTTTAGTTTCTACCGAGAGCTTGCTGGAGCTTCGATTGTCGTTCTTGCCGCCTACTTCAAGTGCAGCTTCTTTTATTATGTCATTGAACTGTTTATTGATTTGGTCGTCGCGGAGGAGTGAATATTTGTTTTGGATGTTTAGGCTAAATTCTGTTGCTCTAATCCTCAAGTTAGCCAAGTTTGGCTGTGGTTTACACATTAGTTTGTTCCTTTCCCTTCTGAGATGTATTTTAATTTCGCCTCTCATCATTCTATGGTCGCTGCCTACATTTACTTTATTTATAACCTCTACATTTTTTATTATATCGCGCCTATTTGAAATTATGAAGTCAATTTCGTTTTTGACGTCAGAAGGCGACTTCCATGTCCACTTCCGTTCTAGTCTTTTTTCGAAGAATGTATTCATGATACTGAGTGATCGAGCCTCCGCAAAGTCGACTAGCATTTGTCCCCTCTCGTTTCTAGTGCCTATTCCATGGTTCCCTACTGCGGTTTCGCCCTCTGCCTTTTTACCTATTTTGGCATTAAAATCCCCCATAATTATTGTGAAATGGGTTTTTGTTCTCTCGCTGGCAAAATGAACATCTTCATAGAAGCTCTCTATTTCTTCATCACTGTGGCTGCAGGTTGGTCCAAAGTGATCTGTGATAGTGCTACACAGGAGAGAAAAAATCGTGAATGTGAATGCATAGTGCATATAATCCAACCAAAATAGAAATATATATATATATATATATATATATATATATATATATATATATATATATATATATATATATAAACTTTGAAATCAGCCATAATTCTTGTTGTGAGTGATTTTATTTTCATTTTAGTGTACACGTTACTGTGTTTGTGCTTGTGTCCATATATATTTGAAAATATTCGTATATACGTTTGTATATGCGAATATTGTATTGTGTGTGTGTGTGTGTGTGTGTGTGTGTGTGTGTGTGTGTGTGTGTGTGTGTGTGTGTGTGTGTGTGTGTGTGTGTGTGTGTATATACATACATACACACACACACACACACACACACACACACACACACACACACACACACACATACATACATATATATATATATATATATATATATATATATATATATATATATATATATATACACACATGCATTTATATATATACCTATATACATACATATATATACATATATATGTATATCTGCATGCATATTTGTGTTTGTATATATATATATATATATATATATATATATATATATATATATATATATATGCATATATATATATATATATATATATATATATATATATATATATATATATACGTATTCATATATTTATATTTATATATACACATATATACATATTTGTATGTGTGTATATATATACATATATATATATATATATATATATATATATATATATATATATATATATATATATATGTGTGTGTGTGTGTGTGTGTGTGTGTGTGTGTGTGTGTGTGTGTGTATAAATCATCAACATTTTTCATTAATATTTTTTAAAATATCGTTTTACAGTTGTCTCTTTATTCTTCTCGTAAACTCATACAGAGAAAACGTATTTACCAAAGGAAAATGATATATAATTTCCTCATTGAAAATAGGCGACTCCACAATATGTTCGGTGCCTTTTAACCACTATTCTTGCAGATAACGAGTCTAGCCCAACTGACCATGACATCGTCCGGTTTGTTTCACGCTTCCCTGGCTTCGGCTTGGCATTGTGGCCTTTGTTTACTCTCCTGGCGGGTCTTTTGAGTTACACTTCTCTGCTGCGTAAATGATGTTTTTTTTTCTATAATGCCATTAATGTGATAAGATGATATGGCAGTATTTTCATACTGCGGTAGACGATGTTAATGATACTAAACTTGTTCATTAAAGTAAAGTTATATTCATCTTCACACACACGCACACACACACACACATATGTGTGTTAGAGAGAGAGAGAGAGAGAGAGAGAGAGAGAGAGAGAGAGAGAGAGAGAGAGAGAGAGAGAGAGAGAGAGAGAGAGAGAAAGAAAGAAAGT
>NC_091560.1:22232720-22237720 GCF_042767895.1 Penaeus vannamei
GATTGAAGCTTTCTTTTGGCTTCATGTCTCTTATTGCTGTGTACGCTCCTACCGATGTTTGTAAACTTGACGTGAAAGAGATGTTCTACGCTAAACTTACATCTGTGGCAGACAGATGTCCTCGACGAGATATTCGCATTGTTCTGGGCGACTTCAATGCGGTATCTGGCTGTGATCGAGCTGGCTATGAGATGTCTGTCGGTCCCCATGGTTCAGGAGCTGATGCCGGTAGCGAGAATAGCCTCCTTTTCCGGGACTTTGCTAGGTCCCAGAAATTGAGGATTTCTGGCTCCTGGTACCAGCGCCCAGACCCACATCGCTGGACATGGTACAGTGATGCGGGTAACGCAGCCAAGGAGATCGACCACATACTTGTTAGCACTCGTTGGAGGATCCTTCAGAATTGCAGGGTGTACAGGAGTGCTGAGTTCTGTGGTACTGACCATAGATTGGTTGTGGCTACCCTCCGGGTCCACTTCAAAACCCCGCAGCGGTCAAATGATCACCCTAGGGTGTTTCATTTGGACAGGCTGAGGGAGGGGGAGTGTGCCCGCAGGTTTGCTGAGGCAATCTCTGATCGTTTCGCAGTGCTTGGCAGTCTGACAGACCCTGTTCTTCTGTGGGATACCTTTAAGCGTGAAACGCTTGATACAGCTCAAGATACGATTGGTGTACGCCCGAGAGCAGTACAGAATTCCATCTCGCGGGAGACACTGGAAGCCACTGATGCATGTCGTGCGGCTCGTCTGACAGGGGATCGGGAATTGCACCGTTCTCATGTGCGCAGAACTCGGTCCCTGTTAAGAAGGGACAAGGAACAGTTTATTAGGAGTCTTGCAGAGGAGGTAGAAGGCCATTTCTTAGTAAATGACCTTCGTCCTGCATACCAAGCCCTGAGAAAGCTGAACTCCAAGCCCTCTTCACAGGTGACAGCAGTTCGCTCAGTAAGTGGTCAGATCGTTTCAGATCCTGTTGCGATGCGGGGACGTTGGGCTGAGTATTTTGAGCAGCTGTACTAGGTTGACCCACCAACAGTTAACTTGGATGCGGGTAGTGTCGAGATCCCGCTGCCGAATCCACCTATCAGTGAGGACCCTCCCTCCCTAACTGAAGTTAGGGGGGCGATTTCCAAGCTGAAGAGTGGTAAAGCAGCTGGTATCTGCGACATACCAGCTGAACTGTTAAAGGCTGGTGGTGAACCTATGGCACGGGGGTTACATGCTGTCCTGGCTGCCATCTGGCAGTCCGGTTCCATTCCTCCTGACCTGTTGAGGGGTGTGGTCATCCCTCTCTGGAAGGGGAAGGGGGACCGTTGGGACTGCAGCAATCACCGAGGCATCACACTGCTCAGTGTACCAGGCAAGGTTCTCGCCCACATCCTTCTGAGACGTATCAGAGACCATCTACTGAGGCACCAGAGACTGGAGCAATCCGGATTCACTCCTGGTAAGTCCACAATAGACCGTATCCTCGCGCTTCGAGTCATTGTAGAGCGCCGTCGTGAGTTCGGGCGTGGGCTGCTTGCAGCCTACATCGACCTCAAGAAGGCGTTCGATACGGTGCATCGGGAGTCACTTTGGGAGATCCTGAGGCTGAGAGGAATACCAACAAGGATTATTGGACTAATAGCAAGCCTGTATACTGGTACTGAAAGTGCTGTAAAGTGTGGTGGGGGCCTGTCGAGCTTCTTTCCTGTTAGTTCAGGAGTGAGGCAAGGCTGTGTCCTTGCACCAACTCTTTTCAACACTTGCATGGACTGGATACTGGGCAGAGCTACTGTTCAAAGTCATTGTGGGGCAACGCTGGGCAATATCAAGGTTACAGACCTGGACTTTGCTGATGACGTTGCCATTCTATCTGAGTCTTTGGAAACCCTAGTGGCGGCTCTCGACGCATTTAGCAATGAAGCGAAGCCCCTGGGTCTAGAGGTCTCCTGGACCAAGACCAAGGTCCAGGAATTTGGGGACTTGTTAGGAGAACCTGTTCAGTCGGTACGTGCTTGCGGCGAGGACATTGAAGTCACAGAGAGCTTTACATACCTTGGTAGTGTAGTTCATAACTCTGGGCTGTCAGACCATGAAATCAGCAGACGGATTGGCCTGGCAGCAGGGGTCATGAACTCTCTCAACAAGAGTATTTGGAGATGTCGGTACCTGTGCAGAAGGACCAAGCTACGGGTTTTCAAGGCCCTGATAATGCCAGTTTTGCTATATGGTAGCGAAACCTGGACATTGTCTTGTGCCTTGGAGGCTCGTCTTGAAGCCTTTTGTAATAGGTCCTTGCGCCAGATCATGGGGTACTGTTGGCGGGACCATGTGTCCAACCAACGGTTGCACCGTGAGACTGGCACAAGCCCTGTTATCTGCACAATCCGTGATCGCCAACTCAGGCTATACGGCCACCTGGCTCGCTTTCCTCAGGATGATCCTGCCCATCAGGTCGTCTCTATTCGAGACAACCCTGGGTGGAGGAGGCCTGTGGGACGACCGAGGAAGTCATGGCTTGGGCAGATCGACCAAACCTGCCGTGAAGAACTAGAGATGGGCCGAGTTCCTGCCTGGCGTCTAGCCATGAGGGATCCTCGTAGGTGGAAGCGAAGGGTGGATGCGGCTATGCGCCCCCGTCGGCGTCAGCCCCCATGATGATGATGATGATGATGATATCTTGTATGTAAATATATGCACACACACACACACACACACACACACACACACACATATATATATATATATATATATATATATATATATATATATATATATATATATATATATATATATATATATATATATATATATATATATATATATATATATATATATATATATATATATATATATATATATGCATATCTTGTATGTAAATATATGCACATATATATAGATGTGTTTATATATATATATATATATATATATATATATATATGTATATATATATATATATATGTATATATATATATATATATATATATATATATCTTGTAAGTATGAATGTATGTATGTATATATATATATATATATATATATATATATATATATATATATATATATATCATTATCATCATCATCATCAGCTTGAGTCAATCCACTGCAGGACGTAGGCCTCTCCCATTCTTTTCCGGGTTTTCCTGTCTTGCGATGTTTGTTTCCAATCTTGGCTCCCAAATTTCGCTATTTCGTCGCGCCATCGTGTCATTGGTCTTGCTCTTGGCCTCCTTAAGTTATTTATAGTCCAGTCTGTTACTTTCTTTGTCCATCTGTCGTCTTGTCTCCGACATACATGCCCTGCCCATTGTCATTTCTTCTTTTTAATGCTCCTGAGTATATCTTCTACCTTTGTCTGTTCTCTGATCCACGTCGCCCTCTTCCGATCTCTCAGGCTAATTCCCATCATCGATCTTTCCATCCCTCTCTGGGCGCTTATTAGTTTCCTCTCCAGTAACCTGGTTGTAGTCCATGTTTCTTACCCATAGGCCATAACTGGGAGGACGCATTGGTTAGACTTTTCTCTTTAAGCACAATGTCAAGGAACCTCTTAGTGTGCTATTGTGCCTGCCGAAGGCACTCCAGCCTAGACTGATTCGTCGCTTTATTTCCTGTTCACTAGATGTGCCTGTCTGCACGAGTTGTCCTAGGTATATATACCTGTCTAATATCTCTAGCGCTTCGCCTTGTACTTGTACTTGTTTGAGTGGGACTCTGCTGTTGAACATAACCTTAGTCTTTTTCTTGTTCATCTTAAGTCCGACTTTTAGGCTTTCTCTATTCAGATCGTTTATTAATTGCTGCAGTTCATCAGCTGATTCACTAAGGAGAACAATGTCATCTGCAAATCTTAGGTTGTTTATGTGTTCGTCTCCTATTTTGATACCCTTCCCTTCCCATTCTAGTTTCTTGAATATTTCCTCGAGGCAGGCTGTAAACAGCTTTGGTGAGATGATGTCGCCCTGTCTAACGCCTTTTTTAATTGGTATTTTATCGGTTTCTGTGTGGAGTTTGATGGTTGCTGTCCCATCTTTGTATATATCTTCCAATATATTACAATATACCTCCTCAACTCCCTGTTGTTGAATAGCACCTAATACTGCTGGTATTTGTACAGAGTCAAATGCCTTTTCATAATCGATGAATGCCATACACAGGGGTTTCCTATATTCGTTTACTTTTTCTCTTATTTGGGTGAGCGTGTGGATGTGATCTGTTGTTGAGAATCCACTGCGGAAACCTGCCTGTTCTCTAGGCTGGCTGGAATCCAGACTGTCAGAGATGCGAGCTGTAATGACTTTTGTGAACAGTTTGTAAGTAACCGAAAGGAGGCTTATGGGTCGGTAATTTTTTAAATCCTTTTTATCGCCTTTTTGTGTAACAAGATTAATTGTTGCATTTTTCCAGGCTTTCGGAGTTTTTCCGATGAGAAGACATTTGTTGAAAAGATTAGCTAGTTTCACTGTTGCGATGTCTCCTGCATCTAATATGAGGTCTATACTAATTCCGTCTTCGCCTGGTGTTTTCCCTCTCTTCATGCCTTTAAGTGCTCTTTTTATTTCTTCAATTGTGATGTTAGGTACGTCTCTAGTTACCGTGTTTGCTTCTATTTGTGGCTGTTCGTTTGAGTTGTATAGATCCCTGTAAAAGTCTTCCACTACTTTGATGATTTCATTCTTGTTATATGTTACTTCTCCGTCTGGTTTCTGAATTGCATACATTTGATTTCTCCCTATTCCTAGTCTTCTTATAGCTGCTTTCATGCTGGTACCTGAAGTCACTGCTTCATTTATTATTTGAGTATTGAATTTCCGTACATCTTCCCTCTTCTTTTTATTTATGGTCTTTGTTAGTTCAACCAATTCTATCTTGTCCCTATTTGACGATACTTTCATGTCTCTACGTTTTTGCATAAGCTGTTTAGTTTCGACCGAGAGCTTGTTGGAGCTTCGATTGTCGTTCTTGCTGCATACTTCAAGTGCAGCTTCTTTTATTATGTCATTGAACTGTTTATTG
>NC_091560.1:22311360-22313860 GCF_042767895.1 Penaeus vannamei
TATATATATATATGTATATATATATATATATATATATATATATATATATATGTATAATATATATTATATATATATGTATATATAATATATATATATATGTATATATAATATATATATATATATATATATATATATATATATATATATATATATATATATATATATATATATATATATATATATATATAAAAATCTATCAACCCGTCTGTTTATCTTGTCATCTAACTAAACCTCTACCTAAGCAGGAACTCGAATCTTCTCTCTCGTCACGGCCATCCTCGCGACTCTCACTTGTATTCCAAGGGAATTTTATTTCTGTTTTCGTAGTCTTGTAACCTTTTTTCCTCTCTCTCTCTCTTTCTGTCCGCGTGTGGGTGTGTGTTTGTGTGTATGTGTTTGTGTGTGTCTGTGTGCGTGTGTACGTTTGCTTGTGTGTGTGTGTTTCCGTCTATATTTCCATCCATTTATTTATTTGTCTTTATCCATGTCTATTATTTTCTCTTGTTCTATATCTCTCAAATTACGTGTATAGAAAAAGAGACAAAATCAAATCTTTTCCTCGAGGTCGCAGCCAAATGACAACTTCCGTCCCTGAAAACAGGTGACGGAGCGGGACATTTGGATATCGTATTAACAAATCGTTAAAATTTAATGAAGCTCACGTTTCGTCATGAGCCACGGTAAGCCCGGCGCTTCTTCGCCCGAGCGGGAGTCATTACCTAGTAAGGTAATCCGACACCTGCCGGCACTCCCGAGTCGCGCCCGGGATGACACTCCTCGGCCGTCGCTTGCATGTCAAGTTGGCTCTCCCTGCTCAACACAACCGCCTGTACACGCACGCACGCACGCACCCACACACACACTTCAAGATCCTAGTAACTCGCAGACGACCTGAAAGGTTTTTAACACTATCCTAAACCGTAACAAGACCACGTGTGAATGTTAATGGTAAAGTTGTGACTGGCCCTCGTGATATTGCTAAGCAATTTAATATTTACTTTAGTGATATCGGAAAGAATCATGATTTAAGTTCCGATAACCACAATGATAACTTTGAAGTATTTTTGAGGCATCCAGTAAATGACAGGATGTCCCTTCCCCCAGTCACAGTTCAGGAAGTGCTGGACACAATTAAATCTACAAATGATACTTCTGCTGGTCATGATGAAATATCCATTAAATTAATAAAAAAAAGATTGCTTCATACATAGCCCATGTATTAGTTGATATATTTAATTAAAAACTACCGCCCCATTTTCATGTTATCAACATTAGCCAAACTACTTAATAAATTGGCATTAAGAGCTTAGAAGAATACTGTAAACGTAATAAAGTAATAACACCTTCCGAGTATGGCTTTGTCAATGGAAAGTCCACTCAGTCTGCTCTTGTAGATTTTACTAGTTCAGTATTAATTTCATTTGATTATAAATTGTTCACACAGTATTTTCTTAGACTTTGGCAAAGCATTTGATACCGTAAACCACAAAATTTTGTTACGGAAATTTGCCAACTATAGTATTAAAAATAACGCCAATAATTGGTTTAATTCTTACTTAACAAATAGAGTACAGTATGTTTCATATAGTAAATGTTCCTCTTCCACCTGTCAAATGTTAAACGGAGTACCACAGGGTTCTATACTTGATCCATATCTTTTCTTATTGTATAATCATGATTTTGTGAATTGATCCAATCTATTTAATTTTCCTTTGTATGCTGATGATGCCACTTTGCACACTCCTGGTCCGCACATTAATTCCCTGATCACCAATGTCAACCACAGTCTGCGCCAAGTAAGCAACTGGATTCTTAGCAACAGGCTAAATTTAAACACCAATAAAACTCATTTTGTCATATTTCACCGAAATAAAGAGATGCCTCACATCCTACCAGAACTACGATTTGACAATAAAATTATCGAACGCACATATTGTACTAAATTTCTAGGTGTTAAAGTTGACCAAAGTTTAAGTTGGAGCCAAAATATCCTAGATATCATCAGCCAAATCAGTAAGCAACATGGCATCATGCCTTCAAACAGATATATTATTCGTTGATATATCCTCATCTTACATACTGTAATGTTGTGTGGAGGGGAGCCCCAAGAATCGCCTCAAATGTCTGTTTATTGCTCAGAAGAAAGTCATAAGATGCATTGTTTGCCTGCACAGGTATGACCACACCATTGCAGCTTTAAGAGAACTAAATATACTAAAATTCTATGGACTGAACGATTACTGTTCTGCTACATACGTTTTTAAATGTTTAAGATGCCCAGAAAACACAATGTTTAATTATCGCAACGATAGTCAATATACTTTAAGAAATGCTATGCTTCTCCAACTCCCATTCTGTAGCTCGTCTCAGTCAAAGACATTCATAGATTTCCGAGGTCCAAAGACCTGGAACACTCTTCCCGAAAATCTGAGGAATAAACCTATCTTTGAGGTGTTCAAAAAGGCTCTCAAACAATATTTTGTGGCCAAATATAACAACA
>NC_091560.1:22333860-22341360 GCF_042767895.1 Penaeus vannamei
ACGGCGGGGAAATGTCATCATGGCACACAATCACGCAGTAGCGGAGCAGAACCTTGCTTGTTTATTAGGGTCCTTCGCCAAGCGCGTCATGATAATTCGTGCACACCGATGGCTCGAAGATAGCATTCACTCCCGGGATAACGGATAACCAGATTTTTCTTCTTAGTATACGTGTCCTCTAGAGTCTGAATGTTTGTCAACGCTGTCCCGAGGTCGTATAGTTATGCAGAAATCATGCACGGTGATGTGTAAGCCGATAATGTACAGCCACCTACACGCGTTGTTGGTATTCGATAATATTTCAGTTCTTAAAACTTCATCAAATTCTGATCATGATACTAGGTCGTAACCGGGCTTTCGTATTCACGGTAGAGTGTTACAGAATGTGATGCGTGTATATATTGAACGAAAGTTATTGCACTCCTTCTTCACTGGAAAACGGCCTTGTGCATAATTCACATGAAGCACGTGTTGCACATCCCATAAAACGGTGGAATGTTTGATATTTTATTGTTATCGATCATCCGTAGTGTTAACATAATAAAAAAAGGCAATGTGATTCCTAGGAATAAATACAATTGCAACGCTGTGATCTGAAGTGATTGTATGTATGACTTTTATCCACAGTTCTCCGTCTTCTCGATATCGGGGAATAAATCACCTAGGCACATGAGACGCGATATATATGTATGTCTTGTAGCGGAACATCAGCTCCATTCATCGTCCCCAGCATTTGCTTCCCTTGTTTTGTCTTGCGAGAAATAACACTTCATTTGTGAGAACTGTCTCCTCACGTGCTTTTGTACTATTAGAAAGCACGCCATCAAAAACTGGGGCGAAGGGAAGTTGGTGGTTGTCTTGAGATGTTTTATAGGAGAGAAGTATTTCCTTCAACATCAAGCCGTAATACGTTGATGTAATTATTGGCAACTGTAAATATTTGTTTTGTAGTGATATTCTGTGCGTGAATATCTTCTATAACGATCGTGTAAAAGAAAAAAAATAAACGGAAAGTGAAATGAGCTACATAAATAAAAGCAAAAACATGTTTCATCGCTAAACGCAAGGACTAAACTTCCCTTAGTCCATCCTCGTCCAAATACCCACAAACTGCCCCTATCCTCCAAAGTAAAAACTTTCACGTCCGGAGTAAAAAGGGGAAGAAAATATCCTTCTACAATGTGGTAAAAGTATTTTTTTCGCCCTTTTTCGAGGCTCTGGAGTAGAGGTTAAGAGTGTTGGTACGCTCGCGCCAGGTCTTAATTACAAGGAAAAAAGAAATGGCCGTAATTTAGGAGAGCAGCGACGCGGGCGAAATACGTCGTTATTACGGGCTTGTGTCAACATACAGTGGATGTGCATCCGAAGCGATCAGAGGAGCAAGCAGGAATTTGACAACGAGACAAACTCACTCAACCTTTTACTGGCGCATACACACAGCTAATTAAATTGAAGGATAAGATTACAGTTGTGAAGGAAGTGGATAAAAACACGATATGAGAAAGCAAAAAAAAAAAAAACAAAAAAAAAAGTATGATGTCCGGAGAAGACAATACGTGCTGGGTCTGTTACGAGTAAGCATTACCCAAAAGAAGAAACAACATGTATCGAGCATTTCAATATCATAACATGTTATGACACGATTACGGAGGTCGAATTTGCCTAGAAACTCCTTGCTTTAAAATTCTTGCGATTCCGCGACATTGCAACACGACCACACGGCAATTTGCAATTTACTTGATAAAGTAAACAAGCTTCCACAGTCTTGACTTATAGCATGGCGGACTTGGGTCCATTTTTCATACGTGTCCACGGGCGCGTCGTCGCTACAAGCCCATAATGGACCGAGGCTTCCGTAAAAGATTTTCTGTAATATGGATCCAACAGTTGGATTCCTTTCTTGGAGCTTCCTAAGTGACTTCTTCAGTTGGTCCCCTTTAACGGGACATTTCTGGAAGAGCTTGTTAAAAGGACTCTATTAGAAGAGCTTCTGCAGGACTCATAAAATCTTATATATATTCTTCACTGGCGAACCAGTGCCGTGTTTCTGTCTCATGGCTCAAGGCAAGAAGCCGCAAGAAGGTAATTCAAAAGAGCTTATTTTGAACATACATTCAAGGTACCCATTTCATGAAATATCGCAACGAAAAAGGATTTGTAACAGGCCTTATTATAAATGTCATTATTTTACAGAGGGAAAAGAGAAGAGAGAGAGACAGACAGACAGACACATAGAGAGAGTGAGAGACAGGCAGATAGACAATCAGGCATGCAAGCAAGCAGTCAGGCAGACACACACAGGTAGAACGAGAAAGAAAGACATGGACGGAAGATCACAATCTGCAATTATTCCTTACCACACAAGACACTAACATACCTCACTCGAATCATCCCTTACAGAAGCTGTTCCCCACAATCGAATTTGGGTAAAATTGTTGTCTACGGAAACCATTGCCTTCGGGAAATATTTTGGCTTCGGTGCATTACAGCTGAGAAGCACCTAATACACGTTACTAAAACTGTTGGAATTAACATGAAGTAAATGAGCGTGACCTTTATTTATTTATTTATTGGTGAGGGGGGGGGGGCAGGTCGGAACCTTC
The DNA here is from genome assembly GCF_042767895.1 of Penaeus vannamei. Taxonomy (NCBI): domain Eukaryota; kingdom Metazoa; phylum Arthropoda; class Malacostraca; order Decapoda; family Penaeidae; genus Penaeus; species Penaeus vannamei. Next base: position 22,336,464 of record NC_091560.1, read on the forward strand.
CTGTTGGTGAGGTTAATTATTTGCGGGAATGAGATGATGATGGTATTAATGATGATAATATTGATAATAATAATAGTAATAACAAAATAATAATAATAACAATAATACTACTGTTGATAATAATAATAGTATTGTTGATAATAACAATAATAATAGTATTGTTGATAATAACAATGATAATAGTATTGTTGATAATAACAATAATAATATTATGATAATAACAATAATATTATAATAGGACAATAATAATAATAATGATAATATAGATGATAACAATAACAATAATCATAACAATAGTAATAATAATAATGATTATAATGAAAAAACAACAATAATGATAATAATAAAGATAATGATAAGAATACTAATGCTAATAATAACAATAACAAGAAGACAATAACAACAATAACATCAACAATAATAATGATAATGATAATGATGAGGATAATTATAATAATAATAATAACAATACTATGGAAACAAAAAATGAAATATATATATATATATATATATATATATATATATATATATATATATATATATATATATATATACATACATACATATGCATACATTCGGAACAATTCAAACTCGCAGCGCGCCATAATCATGGAACAACACTTTTGAAACTTGCTCTGACCCACTATGCTGTAATAAATTGGCTGAACCTGTAATTTACTTGCTGTTAAAAAAAAAAAAAAAAAAAAAAAAAAAAAAAAAAAAAAATCCGTGTATTTCATAGGATTTGCCGGCCGCATTGGTTGTTTTGTAATTAATACGGCCCTTGTTGAAACTGAAGAAACTCTGAAAGGCTTGATTACATCTTACCCATCACCAGCTGGTGGACTCCTCTGATGACACAAACATAACTGCGTATGGATATAATGTTACTTCCATTTTTCCCTAAAAATCCGAATAATCGTGTTGTTCTAAAAAGTAGTGCGCGGTCACTTATAGTTACTCTTGTTTGTTGATAAAAATCAGTTAAAAACTTATTGAGGGGGTATGTATTACTGGCAATAATCTTGTACACGACATAAAGAGGACCCGAATCCCTACGATACCCACATCCAAGTCGAAGTCAAAGAGTATAAATTTAATGGAATTGAAAAAAGTGTGACTCCGCAGCAGATAATCGCACAGAAGAACAACACTCAAAAGGAGGCAAAATGAGTCATATTTTCCTCATAAAACCTCTTGCACTTGCAAATAGATACCTAATTATGGTAAAATTGTCTGGACCATATTCCTGTTGCAATTCCAGTGTAAGCTTTGACTCAAGGGTCACACCTAAGATCTTCAGATTATCCACTTTAAAAATCAGCAGTTATAGCTGAGGCAATAACGTTCTAGACGTTCTCACAAGCATTTCTTTGGACTTACTAGGCTTTAATTTCATGCTACACCGAGAGCGCCATGATTGAATTATCATTAGGTCTACAGTGAGACTGTAAGTTACTATTTGCCTGGTCGCCGGAGAAGTAATATCAGCCTCGAGAGAAATATTATCAACATATGCCAACATGTTATTAGTAATGGAGAGCCACATCATCGCTACATACAAACTGAAGAGCATAAGGCCAAGGACACTTCCCTGAGGAACCCCAGAAAACTCACGAGAATATGGAGTAAAACCCTAATCAACATGAACATGTTGATTAGGTAAAATACCTCAAATTTTACTACCACCAACTGTCTGCAACGGAAAAAAATCAAACCCTTGTGATTAACAGTTTCAAGGGCTGCACTAACAAACAGAGAGAGTTGCCTTGTATTATGATTCATTGTTATACAAATGTCCCTTTAGTTCTGAACATTTATTTTTTATCTACAGCTTTTACAGGTGCTACTGCTGAAGTACAACGAGATGAGAAAGTACTCAAAATTTTCATAATTTAGAATAATTTAACCTTGATTCCTAGATTTCACTTTTACTTTCATGGTTATGAGAAAACCCCACATGAGTGTATTTTGTATTTTATGCTTCCTTATTTTCATTTATCATTTGTTCACCCAGATCATAATCGAGTTTAATCTTAAGGCGAGACAATCCCTTGAACTTGCTTGTTTTGTATTGCAAAACAAGCAAGCTGTCAAAGTGTTTTTGCATGATAGACATTGAGAGACTAGCAATAAAGTTTTATTCGATTAAGTTCAATAGAGATAGCACACAGTACATGTAAATAAATTGGGGATAATTTTGTTTATTTTATTAATACCATTACCAGAATGATAATAACGATACTACTTTTACTATTAATGAAAATGATGATAGCAATAATAATGACAATAATACAGGGGATCCTCGACTTACGACGGAGATCCGTTCTTACGCTGGCGTCGTAACCCGAATTTTGACGTAAGTCGGTTCTAAAACATAACAAGATACTTCTATGCCGTACATGGAAACATGACAGGCTAAAGGAACACAAGAGGAAGAGAAATTGTAAATACTGCACATTATTTCTAGCTCCGTATCCACGAAATGTCGCAAGGCGAGGACCCCCTGTAGTAATAATGATGATCTTGATGATGATGATAATAATAATAATAATAATAATAATAATAATAACAATAATAATGATGAAAATAATAAAGATTACAATAATAAAACAAACAACAATAACCAAATAGTGATAATGATATTGTTGATGATGATAATAATAAAGCAGCATCAGCTATAACAATAATAATCATAAAACGATATTAATGATAATTATAATAACAATTAAAATAATAGCAATGATAAGTTATATAAAATATTCATGATAATAAAGATGATAAAACAACAATGAAAACAATGAAAATGACTACAATGAGGATGAGGATGAGGATGAGGATGATAATAATAATGATAATAGTGACGAACGCAATAAAACACAAATAATTATAAACATAATAGTAACAATAGTAATGGTAATAACGATAATAGTGATAATAATAAAAATGATAATAATAATAATAATAATAATAATAATAATAATAACAATGAAAATAACAATAATAATAATGAGAATGATGAGAATAACAATAATAATAATAACCATTATAGTAACGATAATGGTAATTATAATAATGATAAAATAATAGTAATAGTAATAATATATATTAATAATAAATAACAATAATAAATCACAAAACCAGTGATTATAATAATGATACCAGCAACGGAAAGACAGCAACACCCATGATTATGATAAAAATAACAATAACAATACTAAATATTAATGATAATGATAACGGTATAACATTTACGCGTCATGCTACCAGTGGCAAAGTATGCTTTAATCCTTGGAGTAATTTCCTCGAAGCTATCACTCGTCTGTGCGACATTTCACTGGATGTGGCACTATATACTTACACGCAGACACACACACACACACACACACACACACACACACACACACACACACACACATATATGTATGTGTATGTGTGTGTGTGTGTGTGTGTGTGTGTGTGTGTGTGTGTGTGTGTGTGTGTGTGTGTGTGTGTGTGTGTGTGTGTGTGTGTTTATAACTAAACACACACATATGAATGTATGTACACACAGATATATGTGTTTATGTATGTACACATAGATATATGTGTTTATGTATGTACACAAAAACATATATGTATGTATGTACACACACACATATATGTATGCACACACACACACACACACACACACACACACACACACACACACACACACACACACACACACACACACACACACACACACACACACACACACCAAACGAAAGTACGCGGACATCAAAGTAAAAACTGCGGTGTATGTACACAGACCACAAGTAGATCACATCATGGTCCGGAGAATGCACCTCTAGACCAGCGACTGTAAGACCTTGTCTGGAAAAGCTGTGACCACTCAGCACAGGGCAGTGGCATGAGGGCCTGCCATCAAAGTCGTGCTGGGGAAGACTCGCAGGATAAAAAAAAAGGAAGGTGAAGGAGGTTGAGCACAGAGAAGGCTTCGTGAATTAGGTTGTGGAGCAACTTGTGAGAGTTACACAAGACGCTGATCAATAAAAAGAAACAGTAATCTAGGAAATATATACTCAGGCACGAGGAGTAGCTTCAGGTAAACGAAAAGAAGAAAAAGAAACATGGTGTGATACAGAAATGCAAGGCATTGCAGAAAAACAAAAAGAAGGTAGTCATGAGTAAGAACACGCTTAGCGAAAACAAATTCTGAAAACTGTACTACTTACAGCAGAAGAAAGGGACAGGCACTTTTGAGATGTGTACTTGGTGAAGTTGTTCAAAAATTTAATATCTAAATTCATTACAGAGAATGAAGAGTTCAGTGTGACAAATGCGGAAAACGGTTTGCTGAATATATTATCGGAACAACATATAATCCTGATGAAAAGTATTCATTCTTATTCAATTCCTGCAACTTTCATATTAAGACTTTAAAACTACACACACACACACACACACACACACACACACACACACACACACACACACACACACACACACACACACACACACACACATATATATATATATATATATATACATATATATATATATATATATATATATATATATATATATATATATATATATATATATATATATATATATATATATATACCCTTTCAATAGACCGGAAGAACTTAAATGAGCACCAACAAACACCAGTCAAGGTAGAGGATGTATTAAAAAATCCCAATGTACTTTTATGTTTGGAAATGATTGGGTATATGCAACAACATTCAGCTACCTCTGAATAACCTGTTTATCATCACGCACAATTATCGTGCATTGCAACTGATAAGGAAATGACAAAAGATCAGCATATAATGTATATGGGTCACCACGACAGATAGATAGATTGATTGATATAGATATACATAGATAAATATAAAGGCATGCATACATA
>NC_091560.1:22387409-22389909 GCF_042767895.1 Penaeus vannamei
TAAAGAGACGAAAAACGAGGTGTCGGTGATCTTGTACTCGGCGATATGCTTGTCCATCATATATATATATATATATATATATATATATATATATATATATATATATATATATATATATATATATATATATATATATACATATATATAGGCATATATGTGTGTGTGTGTGTGTGTGTTAGAGAGAGAGAGCAAGCAAGAGGGGGAAAAGAGGAAAGTGAGGAGTAGGAGAGATAAAGGGCGGGGAAGGGAGATTTTTTTTTCGCGAAAACAGAGAGTGCAGTTGGAAATGTCGAAAAAGCTCATTGGGGAAAAGTTCGACCCCGGGAGGCTTTCTCGCGCATTTTTTTTTAAAGCTAGGTCACTTTCCTTTATTACAGAAACATGAAAATTTATGAATATAGTGACGTGAATACAAAGATAAAGAGAAACACTATTACAACATGAGCTGAAAATGAACGTAACTTTTCGAACAAGTTAAAAGCTCTTCATCAGACGAAACAACTAATCGAAAAGATATTTTTGATCTATTTCGGTTATTTGACTCGTCTGATTAGGAATTCTTTGCTAGTTCTAACGTTACGCTCAATTTCAGTTCAAGATGTGGCAGTGGCAGTGTTCTTTTAAGTACTTATTTGTAGACCTTCAGTAATAGGTTTGTGGGTTTCTTTTGACGTAAGTTCGTCCCTGTTTTTCCGAACTGGTGTAACCAACAGTTTGTCGATTTTAGGTTTAATGTATATCCATGTGTATATCAGTGTACGAATACTTGTTTTGTCTCAATTTATGTGACTAAATCTCTTCCCGATACTGAGATGTGGCATGTTGTATCTTGATGTTGTTAAGGATTTTACAGTTGATGAAAAACTTTGACCTTAATTTCTATGAAAGTAACTTTTTGCACATACGCCGGTTCGTGAAAACAGGGACGAAGTGTACTATTTCATGAATCATGTTTGCTTGTGAGTTCCCAAATGCACTAGAGGATTTATAACCATCTATGGCTAAAACAAAGACGAGAAAAAAAACAATATTGCACATATTAGAATATTTCTTCCTCCTTATATATATACTTTTATGCCCATGCGTTGCCAAGTATGTATATAATAGTGCATGCATTTTTTCGGACATGCTGATCTAGAACAATGCCAAACCAGTAATTCATCATGCTATATAAAAATACATTCTCAACACATGTAGCACATACTGTATATATTCGTTACCTGAGCATCCTAAGAGATATACGATTATTTCATTCGTATTAGAAATATTCTTTTGAATTGAGTAATATATATGCATTATGTATATATATACATATATATATATATATATATATATATATATATATATATATGTATATATATATATATATATATATATATATATATATATATATATATATTTATATACATACATACATATATATATATATATATATATATATATATATATATATATATATATATATATATATATATATTATATACATACATACATCTATATATATATATATATATATATATATACATATATATATATATATATATATGTGTGTGTGTGTGTGTGTGTGTGTGTGTGTGTGTGTGTGTGTGTGTGTGTGTGTACATCTATATATGTGTGTGTGTTGCGTTCAAGGTAAATATAAAGACAAATGCCGTAATTACAAGGAAAACCAGGGAGATTGTATTTCTGTTTTAACGCAAAATTTGGTTAAAGTTTTTACGTAAAACAACATTTATAATCATATACTGTAAAAAGATATGCTACTATACTTTACGTACTTATAGTGCTCATTGCTGCATAAGTACGTGGGCCTTCTGCAGATACGTAACTGCTGTAGGGCGTATGAATTTGAAAACAGAGAATATTTGGGAGTTGAGAAAAGATGAAAAGGAGGAAGAAACGGAGGCAGAAACAAACACACACACACACACACACACACACACACACACACACACACACACACACACACACACACACACACACACACACACACACACACACACACACACACACAGAAACTGAGGCAGACGAGATGATGGCCAGACGCACAACACAAATCACAGACACAAACTAGACACGGTTTCTTCAGTCATCATCATCAATATTAACTCTTCAATGCCTCAGGCGCTGATATTAAGTTTTTCTAAATGGTTTTATTGTCTATTAATTAACGGTTTCTCATAAAATGGAATTCTGTTCCGTTAAGTAAGTATTTGTAAATAGAATAGATGGTCTGTTGGAAATTTAATATAGCATTTGTGATTAATTAAGAAGTGATAAACGGTGTGCTTTTCCTTCTTTCTTTTTTTTCTTCCCTCATTCTTTTTAATGCATTCTTCGGTTTCCTTTTCTTCATGTTTTCATCGTCCTCTTTCTCTCGTTTTTCTTTGCCAGCCTTTTCCCTCGCCTTTATTCCCTTTTTTGTGGCTGTATGGACAATGTGTGTATACTATTTAAAGGAAATGGAATCGTATAATACGAGATCAAGCAAAGGAGAAAG
>NC_091560.1:22499909-22502409 GCF_042767895.1 Penaeus vannamei
TGGTTGTGTATCTTGCATCTTCGGTGCAAGTATTGTTGATCTGAATTAAAATTGAATATGGTATTAACTTTTGTGTGTGTACAAAAGACGCCTGTAGTCACAAAATTGAAAAAACCTAGCTTGTAATTTGAATGAAATGAGAAGCGCCATGTGAAAGTCCCGCAGCTCCAGCAACCCATTCTCTCACGCTCCCTTTGCCTCGAGTCGATTATTGTATCTTAGTCTGTGTCTACCCCCCCCCCCCTCCTCGCTATCTCTCTCCATCCCTCTCATGTATCCACCCCCCCCTCCTCGCTATCTCTCTCCATCCCTCTCATGTATCCACCCCCCCCCTCCTCGCTATCTCTCTCCATCCCTCTCATGTATCCACCCCCCCCCTCCTCGCTATCTCTCTCCATCCCTCTCATTTATCCACCCCCCCCCTCCTCGCTATCTCTCTCCATCCCTCTCATGTATCCACCCCCCCCCCCTCCTCGCTATCTCTCTCCATCCCTCTCATGTATCCATCCCCCCCCCTCCTCGCTATCTCTCTCCATCCCTCTCATGTATCCACCCCCCCCCCCTCCTCGCTATCTCTCTCCATCCCTCTCATGTATCCACCCCCCCCCCCTCCTCGCTATCTCTCTCCATCCCTCTCATGTATCCACCCCCCCCCCCTCCTCGCTATCTCTCTCCATCCCTCTCATGTATCCACCCCCCCCCTCCTCGCTATCTCTCTCCATCCCTCTCATGTATCCACCCCCCCCTCCTCGCTATCTCTCTCCATCCCTCTCATGTATCCACCCCCCCCCTCCTCGCTATCTCTCTCCATCCCTCTCATGTATCCACCCCCCCCCCTCCTCGCTATCTCTCTCCATCCCTCTCATGTATCCACCCCCCCCTCCTCGCTATCTCTCTCCATCCCTCTCATGTATCCACCCCCCCCCTCCTCGCTATCTCTCTCCATCCCTCTCATGTATCCACCCCCCCCCCCTCCTCGCTATCTCTCTCCATCCCTCTCATGTATCCACCCCCCCCCCCCTCCTCGCTATCTCTCTCCATCCCTCTCATGTATCCACCCCCCCCTCCTCGCTATCTCTCTCCATCCCTCTCATGTATCCACCCTCCCCCCTCCTCGCTATCTCTCTCCATCCCTCTCATGTATCCACCCCCCCCCTCCTCGCTATCTCTCTCCATCCCTCTCATGTATCCACCCCCCCCCTCCTCGCTATCTCTCTCCATCCCTCTCATGTATCCACCCCCCCCCCCCTCCTCGCTATCTCTCTCCATCCCTCTCATGTATCCACCCCCCCCCCTCCTCCTCGCTATCTCTCTCCATCCCTCTCATGTATCCACCCCCCCCCTCCTCGCTATCTCTCTCCATCCCTCTCATGTATCCACCCCCCCCCTACTCGCTATCTCTCTCCATCCCCCTCATGTATCCACCCCCCCCCCTCCTCGCTATCTCTCTCCATCCCTCTCATGTATCCACCCCCCCCCTCCTCGCTATCTCTCTCCATCCCTCTCATGTATCCACCCCCCCCCCTCCTCGCTATCTCTCTCCATCCCTCTCATGTATCCACCCCCCCCCCCTCCTCGCTATCTCTCTCCATCCCTCTCATGTATCCACCCCCCCCTCCTCGCTATCTCTCTCCATCCCTCTCATGTATCCACCCCCCCCCTCCTCGCTATCTCTCTCCATCCCTCTCATGTATCCACCCCCCCCTCCTCGCTATCTCTCTCCATCCCTCTCATATATCCACCCCCCCCCCCTCCTCGCTATCTCTCTCCATCCCTCTCATGTATCCCCCCCCCCCCTCCTCGCTATCTCTCTCCATCCCCCTCATGTATCCACCCCCCCCCCTCCTCGCTATCTCTCTCCATCCCTCTCATGTATCCACCCCCCCCCCCTTCTCGCTATCTCTCTCCATCCCTCTCATGTATCCACCCCCCCCCCCCTCCTCGCTATCTCTCTCCATCCCTCTCATGTATCCACCCCCCCCTCCTCGCTATCTCTCTCCATCCCTCTCATTTATCCACCCCCCCCCTCCTCGCTATCTCTCTCCATCCCTCTCATGTATCCACCCCCCCTCCTCGCTATCTCTCTCCATCCCTCTCATGTATCCACCCCCCCCCCCTCCTCGCTATCTCTCTCCATCCCTCTCATGTATCCCCCCCCCCTCCTCGCTATCTCTCTCCATCCCTCTCATGTATCCACCCCCCCCCCTCCTCGCTATCTCTCTCCATCCCTCTCATGTATCCACCCCCCCCCCCCTTCTCGCTATCTCTCTCCATCCCTCTCATGTATCCACCCCCCCCCCTCCTCGCTATCTCTCTCCATCCCTCTCATGTATCCACCCCCCCCCCTCCTCGCTATCTCTCTCCATCCCTCTCATTTATCCCCCCCCCCCTCCTCGCTATCTCTCTCCATCCCTCTCATGTATCCACCCCCCCCCCTCCTCGCTATCTCTCTCCATCCCTCTCATGTATCCACCCCCCCCCCCTCCTCGCTATCTCTCTC
>NC_091560.1:22514909-22517409 GCF_042767895.1 Penaeus vannamei
CAGCAAAAAGACATCCTCGGTCCAATTGGCATCTTATAGACTACATCCTAGTGCGCCAACAAGACCAAAGAGACGTCCTGCACACCAGAGTGATACTTAGTGCAGAATGCAATACAGACGATCACCTTGTGCGATGCAAGCTTAACCTCCACTTCAAGCCCAAGCCAAAAGGAAGACGTCTTCCCAGGAAAACACTCCAGTTTGGCAGCTAAAGTGAGAGCTGACCTCCAATCCAACCTACATTCAAAGTTGGAAGGCTTATACTGCCCCACAGACCCCTGTCCTGAATCACTTTGGGCCATCATGCAGTCCTCTGAAGTCTTAGGGTTCTCCACAAAGAGCAAAGACTGGTTTGATGAAATCCAACAATTGCTGGTGAAGAAGACAAGTGCCCGGTGGTGACTACAGGGGTTTCTATGAATCCCTGCAGGCAGTCTGTGGCCCCCCTCACCAAGTGGTGAGTCCCTTGCGCAGTACTGACGGCCAGGCACTCCTTACGGACAAGGTGTCCATCTTGAACTGCTGGGCAAAAAACTTTCAAACTCTCTTCAGCGCCGATCGCACTGTCGACAAATCTGTGATGTAGCATATCCTTCAGTAGCATATAAAAGAAGAGCTCAGTGCCGACCCTCAAGGAGGTCATCTTAGACCAACTCAAGAGTGGCAAGGCTGCAGGCATTGATGGCATACCGCCAGAAATTTGGAAGCATGGACTCACAACAATGCATTCCAAACTTCACAAACTCTTTGTGTGCTGCTGGTAACAGGGTGAACAACCACAAGACCTCCAAGTTGCTGTCATCATCACCTTGTACAATAAGAAAGGAGAAAAGTCAGACTATTCGAACTACAGGGGGATAACTATCCTATCCATTACAGGCAATATCCTAGCACGAGTCCTCCTTAACAGACTGGTACCTGCTGTTGCAGACCACCACCTTCCAGAGGGCGAATGCAGTTTCAGAGCTAGCAGCGGTACCGCTTACATGATCTTCATACTAAGGCAACACCAGGAAAAATGCCGTACACAAAACAAGGGACTTTATGTCATCTTCGTAGGCCTTACCGAGGCATTTGACATTGTGAGCAGCTAGGTTGTTTTCCAAAGTTCCTAAATATGGTTATCCAGGTCATATAAAGATCAGAGTGGTCTGGTCAGAAACAGCAAAGACTTCTCGGAACCTTTCCCGATCATCACTGGGGTGAAGCAGGGTTGTATGCTTGTGCTGACTCTCTTCACCATCTTCTTCAGCATGATGCTTCAATGGGCCACACAAGATCACAGCGACGAAGATGGCATCTACATACAATACCGCACTGATGTTAGCCTGTTCAACTTTCGGCGCTTACAGGCCCACACCAAGAATCTAGTGCAACTCATTCGGGAGCTACTCTTCGCTGATGATGCCGCCTTGTAACCCAGATAGAGACTGCCATTCAGCGTGCAACATCTTGCTTCGCAGCAGTCCAGCTCTTTGGTCTCGAAATCAACCAAGAAAAGACAGAGGTTCTCCACCAGCCCACTCCTCCAGGAAGCATACCACTCACCCTACATCATTGTTGGAGAGACAGAACTGAAGGCAGCCCAGCAATTCACCTACCTGGGGAGCACCATCTTAAGGATGTGGATAATAGACTGGCAAAGGCAAACAGTGCATTGGGCAGGTTCTACAGTCATGTCTGGAGCAACAACCACCTGAAAAAGGCCACAAAAGTCAGTATTTACACAGCTGTGGTACTGACTACCCTGCTGTATGGTTCGGAGTCATGGGTCACATACAGACACCAACTATAACTTTTGAAACATTTCCACCAACGATGTCTCCGCTCCATCCTCAACATCCACTGAAGTGACTACGTCACAAATGTTGGTGTTAGAAAAAGAAGAGATCACCAGCCATGTCATGCTAATGAAAACGTAGCCATGCTGAACAAGATATGTTTCCAGAATGGAGGATCATTGTCTGCCCAAGATCGTCCTCTACGACGAACTACGAGGGACACTAAAGAAGAGATTCAAAGATTCTTTAGAGAAATTCCTGTCATGCTGCGACATCGACCATCGTCAGAGGGCACCGCATGCTTCAGAGAGGCCTGGTGACACGCCATTCACCAGTTACTCTCCTCCTTTGAGAACAACTATAGAGCTGCCCTCGAAGAGAAGCGCAGTGGGAGGAAAAAACGCGTCGTCACGGCACCAACCCCAGATTCATCATTCCCCTGCAGCCACTGTGGCCGAATGTGCTTGGCACATATTGGTCTTGTCAGCCTCCAGTAAGCCTGCATTAGACATGGACAACGCCCTAAAATCTTTGTTCACAAAGTCAAGCCAAGATATATTGAATATGTACGTATTATATTTATATATGTATTATATATATTTATTCATCACACACATACCTACATATGTATATATATATATATATATATATATATATATATATATATATATATATATATATATATATATATATATATATATATATATAAACACATGTAT
>NC_091560.1:22574909-22577409 GCF_042767895.1 Penaeus vannamei
TATTATCATTATTATTAATGCTATCATCATTGTTATTGTTATTGTTAGAATCATCAATATTTTCATTATTATTATTATTATTATTATTATTATTATTATTATTATTATCATTATTACCATTATTATTATCATCATTATCATTATCACTTTCATTATTACCATTATCGTTATTACTATTATTATTAATTATTATTATTATTATCATTATTATTATCATTATTATCAGCATTATCCTTATTTCTATCATTATTGATGATATTATCATTATTATTACTATTATCCTTATCATTATTTTCATCATTATTAATGTCATTATTGTTATTAATATTATCATTATTACCATTATTATTATCATCATTATCATTATCACTTTCATTGTTATCATTATCGTTATTACTATTATTATTATTAATTATTATTATTATTATCATTATTATCAGCATCATCCTTATTTCTATCATTATTGATGATAATATTATTATTATTACTATTATCCTTATCATTATTTTCATCATTATTAATGTCATTATTGTTATTAATATTATCATTATTATTGTTATTATTATCATTATTATTATCATTATTATCATTATTATTACTTTTATTGTGATGATTATTATTATTATGGTTATTATCATTATTATCATTATCATTATCATTATTATTATTATTATTACTATTATTATTATCATCAATGATCCACATCACCATCATTATCATTCTTATTGTTGTGATTAATATCATTATCATTATCACTGTAAAAATAACAACAGCAAATGAATAATAATAATGATAACTAAAATAATAATGATGATAATAATCATAATGATAATAATAACATTAATGATAATAATAATAAGAATGATAATAAAAATATCATTAACAATGCATCTGTAAATCTTTTCATCATTATTATTACTGTCATTATTACTATTGTCATTACTTACATTATTATCATTACCATTACTATTATTATTATCATCATTTTTATTACTATCATCTTCATTGTTATCATTATGAATATTATAATTATTACAGTTATTATCATTATCATCTTTATTACTATTATTTTTCAGTATTACTACTACTTCTATTACTATTATCACAAGACAATGATAAAGATAAGAAGAACGATCATTATCATCATCATTGTTATTAACTTCAGGAGGAGGCCGTGGGCAGCGGAAGGGCCTAGACTTAAGGCTAAAAATAGAAGGTGAGGAGTGAAGAAAAAGGAGAATTGAGAGTGAGACGGGAACGGAAAAGGGAAAATGTGACGGAGAGAGAATTATCATTATCATTCATTTTCATTACTGATATCATTGTTGTTGTTGATGGTGTTGCTGTTAGTATTGCCATTCTTATAATTGTTGTTAGTGTGATAATTTTAGCAATTATTACTGTTATCATTATTGTTATTATTATTATCATTATAATTTATAATTATCATTATTGATGTTGTTTTTGTTGCCACTAATACTAATATTATTATCATTATTATTGTTATCATCATCATCATTATTGCTATTACCTTTATCATCAAAATTACCATTATTATTACTGTTGTTATTATTATTACCATTTATTATCATCTTTACTATCATTATTATCATTATTACTGTTATCATTATAGTCATTATTATTATTATTATTTTTATTATTGTTATTATTATTATCATTATTATCATTATTAATATTATCATTATTATTATTATTATTATTATTATTATTATTATTATTATTATTATTATTATTATTACTATTATTATTATTATTATCACTATTATTATTACTATCATTATTGTTATTAGTGTTACTATTATTATTATTATTACCATTATTATTATTATTATTATTATTATTATTGTTGTTGTTATTATTATCACCATTATTTTTATCAATATTGTTATCGTCATCGTTATAATGATTATTAATGTTATGATCATTGGTATCATTATTGATAATAAGAACAATAGTAATGATAATATCATCATTATTGTTATTATTATTATCATTATCATCATTAATATTATTATTGTTCACATCACTATTATTTCATCATTAGCATTACCATAATCATTATTTTTATCATCACCGTTACTACTGTTATCATTATTACTATAATCTATGATAACATTGATATCATTGTCTAAAATTCGGGTATGATTATAATCTTAACTGGAGGTATTATAATCACTGAATAGGATCATTATAAACCCCAGTGAAATACTATGCTCTCTATCACTGGTAAAATATCAATGATAATATCAATAATAAATTTGATAATGACTCCTCCAACTGTTAATGATATCAGTAATAATTCTTAATACTATTCTACCATCATTATTATGCTTTAATGGTTTATACTTGTAATAATAATGAATATGATTATTGTCAAGGTAATTATCTTAATGATGTTGATTACTAATTAATTAGCACTTGATTAGGACGTGACACGTGCGGATGTTGGCGTGTGTGTGGATGGGAAGCGCGTAATATT
>NC_091560.1:22592409-22597409 GCF_042767895.1 Penaeus vannamei
AGATAGGTTAAGTCACAGTTCTGGTAGAAAAATCATAAAAATCGGTTTAAAACTTTTTGAATTATCCTGCTTACCAACTAACAAGCAAACACTATAAAAAAACATAATCTCCCTGACGGAGGTAATTACAAGAAAAGACATGTTGCACATTCAACGTGCCAAATGTATTTTCAATAAGCAACCATGTGCTTTGCAGAACTGTGAACCAAGGCCTTTCTATTTCGAATTATCTTTTCTACATTAGGACATTAAATCAAATCTTTTGCTTGTTAATCCGCCACTTTAGAATTTATGGCTTCCATCATCATTATTTCCTTCGCTCACTCGCCCACTTCCTCCGGACATTCGTTTAATGTGCACCGTAACCTCATTTGCAAGTCTCTTTTCCTTCCATTTCAGGCTTTTGATTGTTGACTTTCATCTCCTACTAATTTGACTTTGAATTAGCTTGTTCCTGTTCCATATGTTGGCTCTGCGAGACCCTTTGCTCTCTCTCCACCTGGGTTTCTGAGAAATGAGAACCGTTTACGCATGCTTTTCATTGTCTTATTTGCGCGTTGTGTTCAATAACCTTTGGAAGTATTTAAGTACATACCCACGTGCAAACGTAAACGAACATGCGCGAATGTGTGTTAATGTGCGAATACGTATAATCAGACACACAAATGCGTTTAGATACACACACACACACACACACACACACACACACACACACACACATATATATATATATGTATATATATATATATATATATATATATATATATATATATATATATATATATATATATATATACACACACATACATAAAAGTGCATCCAGAAACAAACAATTCTCTCGCGAATTACTCACGCGTCAGCACACACTCGGTCGACCGGCTCAGGTGCAGCTTCTTCCTGGCGAAAACATCATGGAACTCCCCGCGCCAGATATCCGGATTTTGTACCTTCCAATGCCATATTCCTGCAAGTAACCCACGATGTTGAAGCATAAACATTTCGTTTATGTTTCATACAAGAAATATGCTGCGATAAAGTCACCGGAGCTGAAGTTATTGGCAGTACGAAGCGTTACATCGATGCAGGTTTAGGATGCTGACTTATTCTTGTTGGAGTCTGGGAAGCCTTCGCGACTTTCACGTGGAATTATTTCAGCTTTGCCAATTAGAGGCACGGCTTTATTAAACTACTGATGGTGATAATGATAACATTCAGAATAATAATGATAAAGGGCAGTGGTATCAATGAGGATGATGATGATAATAATAATGATACTACTAATAATAATGATGAAGATAACACGATGATAATATTAATAATGATAATAATAATTTGCAATAATTTTAATAATATCAATGATAATGAGACCAATAATGATAATAATAAAAATTGAAAAGAACCGTCTTCATCTTAACAAATGTAGAAATCGTATGAATGAGAATATATATCTTCACAATACAAGAGATGTAAAAATCAAAATAATAATAATAACGACAACAATAAAAAAAAATAATAATAATGATAGCGATCATGATAATAGTGCTACTACTAATAATAATAATATGGATAACGATAAAAAAAACAATGATGACGCAAATAATGATATTGATAATGATAACAATAATGGAAAAATAACAGCAATGGCAATGGTAATAATAATAATAATAATAATAATAAATGATAATAATAATAATGATAATTACAACAATAACAATAATGACAATAGAAATAATAATAATAGTAGTCGTGATAATAATAACAAAACTGATAATCACAATAATAACAATACTGATAATAACAATAATACCAATGGTAATGATAAGAATGCTGATAACAATGATAATTATAATAATAATAATGGCAATAATAATTATTATTATAATGATACAATGACAAATAATAATAATAACAAGAATGTGAATAATAATAATGACAATAAAGGTAGTATTAATGATATTGATAATAATAAGAAATACTGATAATAGTAATAAGAATAAAAATAACCACAATAATAGTAATAATGTTTATCATCATTATTATAATGATAAAAATAATAAAAATCATTGATATAGTAATAATAATAATGATAATGTTAGTAATAATAAGGATTATTATTATAACTATAATGATAATAATAACAATAATGATAACACTGATTATTATTAGCTATGTAATGATAATACTACTATTAATAATAATTGCCACTAAAGTAAAAATAATAACGATAACAAAATAACATAATCATGATAAAAATGATAATAGTAATGACTATAATAATAATAATAATAACAGGCGAAATAATAACAGAAAACGAGTAAGAATAATATAACACACACACACACACACACACACACACACACACACACACACGCACACGCACACGCACACGCACACGCACACGCGCGCACACACACACACACACACACACACACACACACACACACACACACACACACACACACACACACACACACACACACACATATGTATAAATATAAATATATATATATATATATATATATATATATATATATATATATATATATATATATATATATATATATATATGTATGTATATATATATATATATATTTATATATATATATATATATATATATATATATATATATATATATATATATTTACACACACACACACACACACACACACACACACACACACACACACACACACACACACACACACACACACACACACACACACATATATATATATATATATATATATATATATTTACACACACACACACACACACACATATATATATATATACATATGAATCACACACACACACATATGTATATACATTGATTTTACTTTTTATCATTTTGACATCTGTATTTATTAGTTATAAGTGTTGTCTTTGTTCCTATCATTATTATTCTTGTTGTTGTTACTGTTATCATAATCATTATCATCATACATATTACTATTATCACTGTGAAAACGACTATGGTATTTGTGATTATCATTTTCTTTTATTACTGTTATTATTAGTATTACCATTATCATCATTATTATTATTTCTATTAGTTTTTCTTACCATCATCATCGTTATATTACACTGGTCTACAAGTATTTTGTTGCAAGGGAAGTCAGTTTTTAATTTAAGTACAATAATTGAGTCTGCTTATGAATATAAGGCATCATCCTACTTAGAGTCATGGCTTCAAGAAGCTGTAAAAACGGCAATCAGCAATTTAGTAAAACAATATATAAATGAATATAAAAATTGGGCTCGTCATATCATCTGCAATAGCTGTGTAAATAATCTACATCACTGGGCAATAGGAAGAATTGGGAGCCCCAGAACCATTCGGATGACTGTTACTTTTGTCTCACTAATGTTGTTGGAGCCTCGCAGACCAAACGAAGGTTCATCTAATACCCTGATCTTTCTTATGCTCGTCGACCAGTACCACACAGTGAAGCTATACCCATACCTGTTTACACTTCGTTGCCTGATGCAGAAGACATAGAATTTATAGTACCCAAACCACTGAATTCTAAATATCAGTCTAAAAATGACACCGAAGATATGAATTTAAGCAACATTGGATTGGAGTCAAAACACCGATTCTGATTTTTGCTGAGAATCAATCGCTTCTGGGTTCTCTCAGGCAGAATTGAACGATTTGATAAGAAATTTGTACCTCTCCAAAGAATCCAAAGAGCCTCGACTAAAAGAAATGAAAATGAAATGTGGGACTTTTTTTGTTTTGTTTTTTAATCGCAGAAGATATGCCGATTTTGTAACCTTCATCCATGAAAGGTACAATAATGTGTTTGTCACCGTTTCAAGTCTATTAGGTGATATTACTGACAACTGACGGCTGTTCATCGGCAGCTCAAAACGGAACTTGAAATGTGTTTTATTACATAATACCAATAGATATGCTATTTCATTAGCCCATTCAATAGTGGTCAAAAAACATTATGATGGCATCAAACGTGTGTTGCAAAAATGAAATATTATGATTTAGAAATGGTTAATATTCTTTTAGGGCAACTCTATTGGTACACAGAATACTCCAGCTTTCTTTTTCTGGGAGAGTCGTGTTAAACTTCACCACTGGTGTACTGGCTGGCCTTTGGGGATTGCACTGAACGTGGGAGAGAAAAACGTTATTGCTGAACCTCGTATCATTTGAAAATGTTTCTCTCTACCTTTGCATATCAAACTTGGATTGTGTAAGCAGTTTCTTAAATGAGGATGGGGAATGCTTTGTTTGCACAAACATTTCCTGGTTTGAGTGATGAGAAATTGAAAGGTGCCGTTTGATGATGGGCCCTAAATAAGGAACATAATCAAGGATCCAAACTTCCTTCCAATCAAGAACTAGATGAATCCTATGCATGGTCGTCATTTAGTTGAGAACTACCTTGGAAATCTCAAGACTAGTAATTACAAAGAACTGGTCCAAAGCTTGATGAAGAGCCTCTAGACATTAGGAGCAAACGAGCATCAAAGTCCACTACTTCCACAGTCATCTTAGCCAGTTGCCGGAAAACCTTGAGGATGGAAGCGACGAGCGAGGAGACCGTATTCACAGGACATCTGAATCGTGGAAGAAAGATATCAAGAGGATTTCAGACTACTGCTGGAATCTTCATCACTCGCGTAAATCGAAGACGTAACGACTTTTGCCATAGAATTGATTTAAACTGGTATGCTTTCTTTTCTTTTTTTTATATCAAGTGTAATTACTTTAGTTTCTATTCACCTTTTCTATTTTATGATATTGATATATATGACAAATACAGTATTTCTTTACTCTTCTGCTGAAAATGCGAGATTCAGGTGCAAGAAAAACAGCTAAATGGGGGAAAGCAAGTGATATTCGGAATCAGTGTCCCTAGAATGTATGAAATCGGTTCTTTTTTCAGACCAACTTTCATCATCCTTATTGTCATTACTGTTAACTTTTTTATTATCACTATTGTCATTATTGTGATTATTATTAGTAGTAATGTTATTA
>NC_091560.1:22682824-22687824 GCF_042767895.1 Penaeus vannamei
ACGGATTGGCCTGGCAGCAGGGGTCATGAACTCACTCGACAAGAATATTTGGAGATGTCGGTACTTGTGCAGAAGGACCAAGCTACGGGTCTTCACCGCCCTGATAATGCCAGTTTTGCTGTACGGTAGTGAAACCTGGACATTGTCCTGTGCCTTGGAGGCTTGTCTTGAAGCCTTTTGTATTAGGTCCTTGCGCCGGATCATGGGGTACTGTTGGCGGGACCATGTGTTCAACCAACGGTTACACCGTGAGACTGGCACAGGACCTGTTATCTGCACAATCCGAGATCGCCAACTCAGGCTATATGGCCACCTGGCTCGCTTTCCTCAGGACGACCCTGCCCATCAGGTAGTCTCTGTTAGAGACAACCCTGGGTGGAGGAGGCCTGTGGGACGACCTAGGAAGTCGTGGCTTGGGCAGATCGACCAAACCTGTCGTGAAGAGTCCCTGCCTGGCGTCTTACCATGAGGGATCCTCGTGGCTGGAAGCGAAGGGTGGATGCGGCTATGCGCCCCCGTCGGCGCTAGCCCCCCTTGATTGATTGATTGATTATTAACTCTCTTACTTGAGTTGATGTGTGGATGTGGTTTGTATATGAGAATCCTCTGCGGAAGCCTGCCCGTTCTCTAGAGTGGTTAGAATCCAGAGTTTCAGAGAGGCGAGTTGTGATGACTTTTGTGAATAGTTTGTAATAACCTAAAGGAGGCTTATGGCTCGGTAGTTTTTTATTTTATTATTATTTTTTTTTATCCATTCTATCCCTTTTTAAAGCATCAAAATAATCGCTGCATATTTCTAGGCTTTCAAAGTTTGCAATTACTCCTGCATCCATTATTAGGTCTTTACTAATTCTGTCTTCTGGTGTTTTCCGTGTCTTATTACTTTTACGGACTCTTTTTATTTTTTTCTGCTTTGATGTTAGGTACACCTCTAATTACTGCGTTTCCTTCTGTCTGTGGCTGTTCATAGAGTTGAATAAATCCCTGTAAAAATCTTCCACTACTTTAATGATTTCGTTCTTGTTTTGTTACTTCTCCATCTGTTTTTTTTTTTTTTTTTTTTTTAGTATCCCTTTAGCTGTAGTTTTTGTTATTTCAGCTAATTCTATTTTGTCACCGTTTGACGGTATTTTTATGACCCTACGTTTTTCCAAAAGCTGTTTAGTTACTACCGAAAGGTTACTGGAGCTTTGTCGTTTATTTAGCCCATTTAAGTTCAGCTGTATTATGTCACTTAACTGTTTGTTGATTTGGTCAATGTTGATATCTTTGTACCTGAGGAGAGAGTATATGTTTTGGATGTTCAGATTAAATTCTGTCGTTAGTTTTAGTACGAGTTTTTTCCTTTCCCTTCTGAGATGTAATTTAATTTCGCCTCTGACCATCATATAGTTGCTACAAACATTTATTTCACTGATGAATTTCTACTATCTTTTTACCCATCTTGATATTATAAATATGTATATATATATATATATATATATATATATATATATATATATATATATATATATATATATATATATATATAATATATATATACGTGTATATGTATATATACATATACATACATGTAAATATAGTACATATATATATATATATATATATATATATATATATATATATATATATATATATATATATATATATATATATGTATATATATATATATGTATATATATATGTATATATATATATATATATATATATATATATATATATATATATATATATATATATATATATATTCACAAACGCCCACATATATATTCATAAAAGCCTAGGGTGTTCTGAAATCATTTATTTTCACGTTATTAGATGTCATTCATTGTTAAAAACGAACAGCAGATCCTGCGGTATTAATCGATTAATTCTTAGAACAATTTGGTTTTATTCGGACCACGTCTATTGAAACATGTACCCATGCAAGCCAGTTATAAGCATATCGTGATATATAGAAATTATGTTGTCAAAGCACATATAATTATGATGGAAAGCATAACTAAGAATATAAACGTCACCTGCTGCTTTTCTTTTTATCGCTTTCGTGTCTTTTTCGCAGGCTTCTTCGTGACCAAAATGATTGAGCGAGGGAAAAGAAGGAAGATCTGAAACCGCAGTAAAATGAAACAGAAGCAGAAGGCAATCAAGAATAAAAAAATATCTATATCTATCTATCTATCTATCTATCTATCTATTTATATATATATATATATATATATATATATATATATATATATATATATATATATATATATACATACATACATGCTTCGTCTAAAATTCGTAACCAAAGACCCATATTAATGCTGGAACAATGTAAGCTCCCTGCTCCTCGCCCTCTCCCTCGGTGCCTGGGGACGAGGGAGACCCGGGCGGTGCAGGCAAGGAAAGGCGAGGCCCTTCCTTAGAAAGCGAAGGTCGGGCTTCCCGGAGTTTTACGTCCTGCTCTGTCAATGGGCGGCTTGCTTTCACCCGATGGTCTCTCCCACCGCTAATTATCTCTTACAAGGACATGGCTGGTGGCAGACGTCAACATATCTTTTCCTGGGGTGTGTTCCATTTTCATTAACTTTCCTGGAAAGGTGAACAAAATATCAGTCACGTGTATATGCGCGCGCGCACACATGTGTGAGAGAGAGACACAGAAAGGGAGAGATTTTGGCAGATGGGATATACATAAATCCGTTGAAAACACCTGAACAATTTATCTGATCAGTAGGTATTAGGTGTATCTAGGGTAACATAAGGAACAACTGACGGTTTGCTCTATTATTCTAATATAAAAGTTAGGGATAAACACTAAGAACCAACAAGAATGGCATGACGCTTCATCAATTGCACTATATATATGTTATTAACACAGTATTAGCGCTTTTGATATAACATAACATAGTATTTCTATTTCCTGACAAAAAGTCTGTTTTGCCAAAGGTCAGGCCTTTAAATAGCCTGAACCTCGAGGGCCATGGAGTTCACATTTTTCAGCTTACATGGTTAAATGTATGAGTTACGTTGTTCTTATGCAACTCATATCAAGTGTGACAGGTCTCCGAGATGTGGCCTCTGCTGAAAAAAACAACTTATTTGTATATTAATTTAATGAGAATGGGGCATCTTCCGAAAGTGATTAAACAGTTATAATATTTATAGCAATAATGATGTGGCAGTGGTAATTATAGTGATAATGATAACGATTAATGGTAATCCTCATGATAACAATAATCATCACTGTACCAACAAAATCATCAAGGATAATGTTGTCGGACTGTTGTTGATAGAGATTGACAGTGATTACAATAACGAGCACGATAGCAAATTGTGTGTGTGTGTGTGTGTGTGTGCGTGCGTGCGTGCGTGCGTGCGTGCGTGCGTGCGTGCGTGCGTGCGTGCGTGCGTGCGTGCGTGTGTGTGTGTGTGTGCATACTAATATAGATATATGCATGTGTATGTATGTATATATAGTATTAGAAAAAATATAAAAATGGTAATAATTACCATTTTAGTAACCGAACAACAATAGTAGATAATGAACATAATGATATTAGGTAATAACAAATGACAATGGCCATTGTTATCATAAAGCGAGATAAATGGTAATTCCAGTAATGATAGCACTGAATACAATATCCACATCCTTGTTTTATGTCACGTAAAACCACACTACTCAGTAGTAGTGCAATCAATATAGAAAATGACATCACTGCCTGAGGGGAATCACCTAAGCTTCTGACACTTTACACGGTCTGCATCTGTTAAACATCTTGTAATCATTAACATTCTGATAACAAAGAATGATGCAATTAAAATTAACCCTGCTATTGATATATCTACTAGCAGTACTGCTTATAGTCACACCATGACTGTTATTGTTCTTGTGAATCATTTTTATATAGCTATAATTTTCATAAATCATATTACTCTGCCGGATTAGAGAGATTTAGATTTTGGTTTGTTTATTTGTTTGGTTTGTGGATATTTATGATCTGGATTATGCAAAAACTTACGGACATTTGTGTTAAGAATCTAACGGTGGGTTGCACACGGCCAAGAGACCATTTGACTCAATTTTGGTAGTGGTCCAGGTAAAGGAGCATATGCCCGATATATTAATATGAATAGGCATTGCGGCAGAACAAGGGCAGAATATCTGTCTGACAAGATTTTATTATTGAACAGATGTACATGAATAGATGAGATCATACACCTGGATACATATAATTATATATATAGAAGATCATGCTACCTGGATCACCAATAAAAATAATAATAAGGTTTGAGGTTGATGAAGAGTGGGTTTTCTACTCGGGGCTGTGTCAAAATCTAAACAGAAAATGGCAGAATCCCTCAATAAACTGACAGTGATTACGTAGTAGATTTCTTATATGGAGATACGCTAGGGTAGATTATAACTAACGCTGTTTGACTGCCTTTTATCTTTACGGTGAATATGATTATCAGCTTCACTATCATTATTATTATCAGCAGAACTTCCATCATCATCTTTATCATTATCAGCGTTAACATTATCATGATCATCACAGTTTCATTGAATAAATGTTTGCATAAAAAGTTTAACATACGGAGAACGAAACAAAGAAAACTGGTACAGTATTTGTAATTGGCAGTCTGTTTTGCACGTGATTTATGTATATATATTTTACAACGGACGCTGCCAGTCACTGTAGTGATTAGTACCTTCATTTAAATATGACTATTATTATAGCATGACAGTGTAATGCGATATAGGCCATTATTTTGTTTTCATCTCTTTTGTTTCAGTCATCTTCTAGCACTATCTTTTTACCACCATTACCAGGCATATTTCCATTACAATGCTGTCAGTGACTGCACTTTCACTGTCACTTTCGCAATCTGAATATGACAGTTAATTCTCTAACAGGGTATTTTTCACTAGCACCATAGTACATTATGAAAACTGACCTCTCACCCTCCGTAGGCTACCACTATATTATTTCTTAAGGCCCCGGAAGGACGCC
>NC_091560.1:22815324-22820324 GCF_042767895.1 Penaeus vannamei
AACCAGTAGCGAAGACAGCTCACTGTAATGCATTCCATACCTGTCTCCGCGTTCCCTAACAATAGTAGACCAATATTTGTATATCCAAACGATATTTGACGCCAAATATGCTCAGCGTGATACGGGACAACGATTGCTCTAACTGAAGCTTCATTATGTATACAAGTAACCATTACTCAGACCGGTTCGTATTTGCAGATATTGATACTGTTGCTGAATATCTGGGCAATAATTCGGTGGGCTCTCACGCAAGACATTAGACACTGTTGAATGAGAATTAGCGACGGCAGGACGCTGGCAAATGGTAGACGCCTGAATACGTGCGCATAAATCCCGAATACCTGAGTTGAATTACGGAATGATTACTTGCTGGCTGCAGATAATAGGACAGATTATTCGCTGATTTATTGTCGTATTTACTTATGCCTATCTGCAGTGCCAGCGATGAATGGGAAACGCAAGCTAAAAGTAGGAAAGGTTATGAATACAACGTTATGGTAAACAGGAAATAATAATGACAAGGTTTTAACTGTATGGTGTAATGTAAACATCATATCGAAGATACCAATAACAAATATGATAATTCAGTAATAGTAATAAGACTAGTAATTAATGATAATTATTATAATGATGGTGTGATAATGAAAAGGATAAGAACAATGAAAAAATAATAATAATGATAATCATAAAAAACAACAGTATAATTCATGCTAACATTAACGACAACATTGATAATAAGAATCATAAAAAATGAAATGGTAGTGGTGATAATAAAGATAAAATTATGATAATAATAATAACAAGGAGTATATCAATTACAATAATGATGATGATAAAATCTATTATAACAATAATAATAAAAACACCAACAACAACAATACTGATGGTAATAATGATAAAAATGGTAAAGATAAGGGCAATGATGAAAATAATGATAATGTAAATTGTAAACAATGCAAAAAATAATGATGGTAATGGCAATAAAAAATATAATAATAATGATATACTGATAATAATAATGAAAATAATAATAATGAAAATGAGGATGATAATAATGATAATACAATGATAATAATAATAATTATAATAATAATAACAATATTAATAATATTGATAAAAAATAATAATGATAACAATAATGAAATAATAATGATGATCATAATATGATAATAATAATAATAATAATAATAATAATAATAATAATAATAATAATGATAATAATAATAATAATAATAATAATAATAATAATAATAATAATGATTATAATAACAATAATAATAATAATGATGATGATGATAATAATAACAATAATAGCAAAAAATAATAATGATAAAAAGAGGATAATGATGATAATAATAAAAGTGAAAAACAACGTCAACAGTAATAACAATAACTGTATTAGTAAGGATAATAATAATAATAAAATGAATAAGAATAATAATTATAACAATAATAATAGTAATGATAATAATTATTATAATAACAATGATAGATAATATTGTTTTCATATAAATCTTATTGTGATAATAATAATGGCAATAATGATAATGATGATAATAATATTAATACTAATAATAATATTGATAATGATGACAAGAATATTGAGTAATGATAATAACAATAGTAATGATAATGAAAAAGATAATAGCAATAATCATAATAATAATGGTAATAATAATAATAATAATAATAATAATAATAATAATAATAATAATAATTATAATAATAATAATAACAATAATGATAATGATAATATCAATGATAGTAATAATAACAATGATAGTGACAACAATAACAGTAATAATAATGATGATGATAGTGATGAAATTAATAATAATAATAATAATAATAATATTAATAATAATAAGAATAGTAATAATAATAATAATAAAAACAATGATAATAATAATTATAATGATAATATTAATTATCATAACAACAACAACAATAATAATAATAATGATTATTATTATTATTATTAGTAGTAGTAGTAGTACTATTATTATTATAATAATGATAATAAATATAACAATAATAATGATAATAATAAGTTTATGATAATGATAATAATAACAATAATAGAAGCACTCAGAAAGCACATGCCTCAGCAAAGGTAATTGAATGGGTCACTGATGCAATCAATGAATTCACACTTCCAGAATTCCATTTAAATAACCTTTCTCAGATACACTGGTGACACCCGTAAACATTTGGCGAAGGTAATAGAGGTAGCAATAATATTAATAGTTACCCCTATTGCCAAAATAAAAGGGTAACTGAATTTACCTACCAAATAAAATGGATTCGAAGGCTAAGACACTTCTGGTAAAAAAATGATAAAAATTTGAATATAACTTATTGAGTTATCCGTGTAACCAATGAACAAACAAACAAACTAGCTTACTATCAACGGAACCAAAAAAATAACCTCTTTGGCGGAGGTAAAACTAAATCATTCTTATAGTCATAATAATGAGAATATAGATAATTATGTTAGTAAAAACAATAATGATAATAAAAGGATGATAATTATAGCAGAAACGATAACAATGATAATGATACTCATTATGATAATGATAAGGATACTTTTATAAAAATAATGGTACTAATAATGCAAATAGTAATATCAATAATAATAACAGTATTAATTACTGTAACAACGGTAATATTAACAATGGTAATGACAATATTAATATCACCAATAATAATAACAGAAATAATAATAATGATGATAATAATAATGAAAATGATAATTATAATGATAATAATAATAATAATAATAATAAGGATAATAATAATAGTAATAATAATAATAATAATAATAATAATAATAATAATACCATTATTATTATTATAAAGAAAGTAATAGCAATAACAAAAATGAGAATCATAATGGTAGTAGTAGTAGTAATATTGATAATAATAATGATAATAATGATAATAATAATTTATGATAATAATAATTTTATTTCTAATGGTGATAATAGAAATAACAATAATAAAAACGATAATAATATTATTGATGATAATAATAACAAGAATAATGATAATGATAATTATAAAATAATAATAAAAATGATTATAATGACGATGATGTTAATAAAAACAATGATAATAATAATAATGATAATGATAACAACAACAACAACAGTAATGATAACAACAACAACAATAACAACAACAACAACAACAACAATAATAATAATAATAATGGTAATGAAAACAACAATCCTAAGGTACAATAGTAATTATAGTAATCACAATATTAATTCTAATAATTGTGATAATAATAATAATAAAAAATAATAGTAATGGTAATAATAATTATGATAACATAAACAATGATAATGATAATGTTAGTAATGAGAACAACATCAACAATGATAATAATAATAATAATAATAATAATAATAATAATAATAATAATAATAAGGACAGCAACAACCACAAAAAAGTAATAATGATAATAATAATGAAACTATTAATGATAATCATAAATGAAATAATAAAAGAGTTAATAATATTAATTATAATAATGATGATATAACAAGAAAATGATAATAACAACAATAATAATACTGATAATGATGGTAATAACAATGGTAATAAGAAAAATAATAATAGGAATGATGATATTAATAATTATGATAATAATATGATAGTGATAATAATAATAATAATAATAATAATAATAATAATAATAATAATAATAATAATAATAATGATAATAATAACGATAATAACAACAATAATAATGATAATAATAATAATAATATCAATGATAATAATCATAACAGTAATAATAATCATTACAATAATAATGATTATATTAATAAAAAAATGACATGTATAATAAAGATCATGATAATATTAATAACAATAGCAAAAATATAAATAATGATGAAAAATAACAATCATTTTTATAATCATAATCACATTTATTGATGATAATGATAATGATAATAATAATGACAATGATGATGACAATAATAATAAGGGAAATAATGATAACAATAATAATAAAATAATAATAATAATAATAATAATAATAATAATAATAATAATAATAATAATAATAATAATAATAATAATAATAATAATAATAACAATAATAATAACAATAATAATAATAATAATAATAATAATAATAATAATAGTAGTAATAATAATAACAATAATAACAATGCTAATAATCATGAAATAACCAATAACACCAACAATAATAACAATGGTAATAATAATGATAATAATAATAACAATAGTAATAATAATAACAACGAAAAAATGATAGTAAACGTATTGAAAATTATTATAATAGTAGTAATAATAGCAGTAGTAGTGGTAATGATTAATGCTGCCGCTGATAACAATAATAATAACGACAATAATATTAATAATAATGACTGTAATAATAATAAGCATAATAATCACAAAGATAATAGTAAAAATATAATGATAATAATGATAACTAAAATAATAACAATTATCATAATCATTACAATAATTATTATAGCAATTACTATATAAAAGATAATACTGATAATGATAATAATAAGAGCAAAAAAAGTGAAAATTGTAATAATAATGATAATGATTATAACAATAGTAATAGTAAAAATAAGCGTAAACTGATTACCAAATAATTATAATAATAATAATAATGATAATAACAATTATAATAATAATAATTACAGTAGCAATAATAACAATATCAATGATAAAAATAATAATAGTCAAAACAATAAAATAATAATAGTCAAAACAATAAAATAATAAGAGCAAATAATAATAACAGTAATGATAATATCAATATCATCAATAATAATAGCAGTAATAATAATAATAATAATAATATTATTATTAGTAGTAGTAGTAGTAGTAGTAGTAGTAGTAGTAATGATAATAATAATAAGAAGAACAACAATAAGAACAATAATATCAGGAGTAATAATATTAATTGTACTAACAACAACAAAAACAAGAAAACAACATCAACAATA
>NC_091560.1:22835324-22837824 GCF_042767895.1 Penaeus vannamei
GGCAAGTGAGGACAGGAGATCGGAAACGAAGGGAGGTTAGGACGGGAGAAGAGGAGAAGCACATGAGGTACACGGAACAGCATAGTTGCCCACCTTCGAGGTAGAGTGAGGGCAGGTGTGAACTAGGTTGCGACGGAAAGTGTTCACCTTGCGAAAGGAGAGTCTGCAGTTGAGAGGCTGCAGGGGGCGACGGAGAGAGTAGATATCCTCAGTCTAAGGCAGGCTGAGGACTGGCAGGTGAGGGATCTCGTTAGGAGGGGAGTTAGTGTAGAAGGTATGCCGCTCCCTGTATAGCGCGACGTCGAGGACATGGCGAGGGTAGCCCAGTTTGGAGAACGAGCAAAGAAGGAAATCGATCTCTCCAGAGGGCGTGAAGGAACGAGGTGGCAACCCCTCTCTTTACATGAAGTGGATGGTACAAGAAGTGTATGTACATACCACTGTGCATAGGTTTCCTGTATATTGAAAAGGAGAAATGATCAAAAGAGCATTGGACAAGATTCATTCAGTTTTAATTCCATTTGTTACAATGGATATTCATTGCTGTGACTTACTGTAAGTCTGTTTTATTTTGCCCAATTCTTCCCCTGTGTGCAAGGAATGGCCGGGGATACCACTCACTGGCCGGGCGTGGGATTGAGCGCAGGTCCGCAAGATTGCTAGACCAGCACCTTACCACTGCGCCAGCACAGCACACAGCTATAATAGAAGGAGAGTTTGTTGTCAACCTCCCATTCCACCTTGAAACGAATGGAAGGAGAGAGAGTTCAGCTGTGACAGGAAATCAGGAAGCAGGGTAGGGTCATGAAGCTAGAGAGCTAAGACACTATCGACATATCTCAGCCACATGGAAGGACGAGCGGAGATGGAAGGGAGGAGCCCCGACTTGAAGAACTCCACGTACAGGTTAGCCAGAACAGGGGAGTGAGGAGAGCCCTTGGCAACACCGAACGTCTGTGAGTAGAAGCGACCCTCAAAGGAGAAGGAATTCGACTCCACAATAGATGAATCAGCCGGAGGAAGACGTCGGTGGGAAGAGGAAGACGACGATCCACGGTATGGAAGGGAGTCGACATCCAAGCTCAGCATGGAAGCCGGCGAGACACCACGGACACGGGAGATGAGGTCCTGAGAGTGGCGAAATTGAGCTGGAGAGATGCCGAGATGGGGAGCCAGCCAAGCCGCAAGAGGGTGCGTCACAGATCCCCGGGAGATGATGGGGCGCAGAGGCATGGCTGGCTTTTGGGTTTTAGGAAGCCCATAGAAATGAGGGAGGCGAGGGTTGACCTTGAACATCTGGTATAGGTTCGCCTCCGGAAAACAGGCTGCCAACTTCAGACAAAGGTGGAAGGTAGCAGCAATGCGTTTCCAGGGGTCGCTGGTCAGGGGGGCATAGGTGGAGGCATGATCCAACAGGTCCTGGGCCTTCTGCAGGTGGAAAGCACGATCGAGGACTGAACTGCCTTTGACAGAAGGCAAAATGGTAACATCTTCCCTGCGCAGGCTGTGAAGGGCCTCACGGTAACGTCTGGGAATAGAATGATTGGGGTGAAGTAGGGACTCGAGGGCCGGGAGAAAGGCCCCACGAAGGAGGGAGACATCAGGCAAGGAGTTCCTATAGGCGGAGATGAAACGATCGAAGGAAGAAATAATGTCAGTGGAGTTAAGGGGGAGAGGGCGGAGAGCAAAAGAAAGACCAAAGCCAAGTTGTTGTTGGTGAGGGGTTAAGGACAAGGAGGATAGGTTGGTACCAGCGTCGGTGAGGGAGAAGCGAGAGCAGCGGGATATGTTTTTAAATATATGTCTATATATATGTATGTATATATATATATGTATATATACATACAAATACATATATATATATGAATATACACACACACATATACATGTCAACAATACATCGAAGGCTGAGTGGATCCCACTTCGCACCTCCGTACATGGCAGCTGCTTTCAGGGGACGCAGGTGTTCACTCTAATTTCATATCTTACACTTGTGGCGTTAGCAAGCATACGATCTCGCTCAGAAAAGCTTCATAAATAGATGTCTCATGAGACGGCAGGGGGCAGACAGGCAGAATGGCAGATAGACAGACGACAGTCTAGCACGTCACCGCTCCGCCCTCGGCACCCGGGCCACTGGTCTCTCGTAGGGTTTCACATCACCTTCCGCAATAAACCCTCCAGCATACACCCCTTTCATTCATCTACTGTATACCTAAACTCTTACTTTCACATCTGGTGGTTAGTGGTAGGCGAACCTCACAAGCCCAACCTTCTCACATCTGGTGGCCAGTGGTGGAAGAACTTTACAATACCAATGAATGTTTCTGTTAACAACATAAGCTCCTGCTAAAGTGCCTCTTCGCCTCCCTCAACGCCAGCCATTGCTACCAAGTCCTCTTCTGATCCACACCTACCCACACCATGTCTGCTACACTACATCATGCTGACTACTCACGCCTGTGCTACGCTCGGGATGAAGTCGCTGAAGATGCATTCT
>NC_091560.1:22855324-22857824 GCF_042767895.1 Penaeus vannamei
ATATATATATATATATATATATATATATATATATATATATATATATATATATATATATATATACATACACATAGACATACCTATATAAATATATATATATATATATATATATATATATATATATATATATATATATATATATATATGTATGTATGTATGTATATATATATGAATCTATGGATTTGTTCTGATTTTCTCTTCACATTGCTTTCCATTCTATATTTACGGTTCTCTCTCTTCTTACTTTTACTATAACTGTCCCAGCCGCCTTCACTCCCTCCCTCCCCCCGATGCCTTCCCCCCAGTGTCCACCACGGCATTCTATCGCACTTTATGGCTAACATTCACGGCTTACTGGGAAAACATACTGGATTTCTTCACGGCTTCTCAATGATCCCCGATGCGGTCAATGTGTGTGTGGGCGAGAGAGAAAGAGATAAAAAAGGAAGGAATATAGATATGGTGATATCACATGAAGAGAGGGATTATCGCCTCTTTTATCAGGCCCGCCGCCAATGGCCGCGCGAGCGAAATACGTTTCTGACTTGGTGGTTATCATTGCTTGCCGATGGCGGCGGTGAAATGGCCACGGTCCAGATTCTGGAGTTTCTGCGATCTCTCCCTCGTATCACTATTGGCTTCTTTCACAGATGGCTTCTGGTCGGCGCGCGGGACTATTAATGTATTGGATATGGACCGCCTTTACTATTTTCTGATTTCGATGATGGTTTAGAGAGGGCATACATATGTATGAAGTTATCTATGTGCATAAATATATGCCTTTTATGTCGTGTGTGTTCGTGCGTGTGACGGAAATATATATATATATATATATATATATATATATATATATATATATATATATATATATATATATATATATATATATATATATATGTGTGTGTGTGTGTGTGTGTGTGTGTGTGTGTGTGTGTGTGTGTGTGTGTGTGTGTGTGTGTTGATTTCCGTTTAACGTTTCATTTAATATTTTTATACGATTAACCGATTACCTTTATACTGAAGATCAACATATAGATAAATGCACATCCTAAATGAATATATATGCACATACACACACACACACGCGCGCACGCACGCACACACACAATAATATATTTATATACATAAATAAACACACCCTATATATATATATATATATATATATATATATATATATATATATATATATATATATATATATATATATATATATACGTACACACACACACACACACACACACACACACACACACACACACACACACACACACACACAGACACACACACACACACACACATATATATATATATATATATATATATATATTTATATATATATATATATATATATATATACATATATATTTATATATATACATATATATATACATATAAATATAAATAAATATATATATATATATGTATATATATAAATATATATGTATATATATATATATATATACATATTTGTGTGTGTGTGTATGTGTATGTATATATGTATATATATGTGTACATATATATGTAGATATATGTAAATAGATAGATAGATAATTAGATATTGATATATATGTATATACATATATTCAATCATATATATATATATATATATATATATATATATATATATATATATATATATATATATGAATGGAAAAACAGTACCGTGTTGATACTATGGTAGAAAAAAACACAATGCAAAATAAATCTAGTTTGTGTATTGTGGGTTTTTCTACCATATGAATATATATACATACATATATGCATGCATATAATATATGAATATATACATATATATATATATATATATATATATATATATATATATATATATATATATGTATGTATATATATGTATATATATGTATATATATATATATATATATGTTTATATATATATATATATATATATATATATATATATATATATATATATATATTCATATATTATGCATGCATATATGTATGTATATATATTCATATATGTATATATGTATATATATATATATATATATATATATATATATATATATATATATATATATATATATATATATATATATATGAATGTGTGTCTATAAATAAACCAAATTCAACAAAATTCCTCAGTAATGTATATGTTTATCACAAGAAAAATGAACTTATATGTCGAAACATATCATGGTGGTTGTACATGGTTTTACAAGGGAACTTTATATGAAATAGTATATTAATGTGAAATCAAAACCTAATCATTATCAAGTGCAAAAACCGGCAGAACAAAACATTATATTAGATATACATAGCAATACATTAGGGTAAATTTAAAATATATAAACTTAGACACTAAAGGTACTAGTGAAATTTTGTATGATCACAAGATACTAAACAAAAAAGAAAGAAAACCTAAGCATCCACGTCTGAGCCAGGGCGTTTGTAAAACATAAATCATGGAGAAACTATTCTAA
The DNA here is from genome assembly GCF_042767895.1 of Penaeus vannamei. NCBI lineage: Eukaryota > Metazoa > Arthropoda > Malacostraca > Decapoda > Penaeidae > Penaeus > Penaeus vannamei. The sequence goes on from NC_091560.1 coordinate 22,857,769, forward strand.
AATTTCAGTGTCAGTGAAGGAAAGATATTCATTAGGGTTAGGTTTTAGTTTCCAAA
>NC_091560.1:22892824-22897824 GCF_042767895.1 Penaeus vannamei
TTGTTGAGAGTTCATGACCCCTGCTGCCAGGCCGATCCGTCAGCTGACTTCTTAGTCTACCAGCCCTGAGTTATGAACTACAACCTCTCTGTGACTTCCATGTCTTCACTACAAGTACGTACCGACCGAGCAGGTTCGCCTAGCAAGTCCCTAAAGTCCTTGATCTTGGTCTTGGTCCAGGAGACCTCTAGACCCAAGGGCTTCTTTTTACTGCTAAATACATCCAAAGCGACCACTAAGATTTCCTAAGACTCAGAGAGAATAGCAACATCAGCAAAGTCAAGGTCAGTAACCTTGATATTGCCAAGCATTCCTCCACAATGGCTTTGAACTGCAGTTCTGCAGTTCTTGCAAGTGTTGAAAGGTGTTGGTGCAAGGACACAGCCTTGCCTCACTCCTGAACTAACAGAAAAGAAGTTTGAGAGATCCCTACCACACTTTACAGCACTTTCAGAACACATATACAAGCTTGCTGTTAGTCCAACAATACTTGATGGAATTCCTTTCAATCTAAGGATCTCCCAGAGTGACTTCCGATGTACCTTATTGAACGCCTTCTTTAGGCCAAAGTAGGCTGCAAGCAACCCACACCCGAATCATGGCGGCGCTCTACAACAACTCGAAGTGCCGGGATATGGTCTATTGTGAACTTACCAGGAGTGAATCTAGATTGCTCTGGCCTCTGGTACCCCAGAAGGTGGTCTCTGTTACGTCCTAGAAGGATGTGAGATGAACACCTTGCCTGGTATACTGAGCAGTGTGATGCCTTGGTGATTGTTGCAATCCCATCAATCCCCCTTCTATTTCCAGAGAGGGATGGCCACACCCCTCAATAAATTAGGGGGGACGGTATCAGACTGCCAGATGGCAGCCAGGACACCATACAACCCCCACACCATAGGTTCACCACCAGCCCTTAACAGTTCAGCTGAGATGCCGCAGATACCCCCTACTTTACTTCTCTTCAGCTAAGAGATGGTGGATTCTCAATGATGGGTGGGTCCGGCAACGGAATCGTGGGACTACCCGCATCCGGGTTAACTGTTGGTGGGTCAACCTGGTATAACTGCTCAAAATACTCAGCCCAACGCTCGCGACAGGATCTGTGAAGAGGGCTTGGAGTTCAGTTTTCTCATGGCTTGGTATGCAGGACGAAAGTCATTTACTAAGAAATGGCCTTCGACCTCTGCACGACTCATAATAAACTGGTCCTTGTCCCTTCTCAACAGTGTTCGAGTTCTGCACACCTGAGAACGGTGCAAATCCCCATCCTCTGTCAGACGAGCTTCACAACATTTGTGGCTTCCAGTGCCTTCTGCGAGGTTCACCAATTGATCCTTGAGCTGCTTCAAGCTTTTTGCACTTACAGGTTTCCCACAGAAGTCCAAAGTCTGTCAGATGGTCCAGTACTGTGAAACGACGAGAAATTGCCTCCGCAACCCCCCGGGCACATTCCCCCTACCTCAGCCTATCCAAATGAAACACCCTAGGTCGGTTATTGGACCGCTGGGGAGTTTTGAATTGGTCCCGGAGGGTAGCCAAACCTAGTCTATGGTCAGTACCACAGAACTCGGCACCCTATACACCCTGCAGTTCTGGAAGATCATCCAACGAGTGCTAACGAGGATGTAGTCGAGCTCCTTGGCTGCATTACCCGCATCTCTGTACCACTTCCAACGATGTGGGTCAGAGCGCTGGTACCAGGAGTCAGAAATCCTCAATATCTGGAACTTATATATGTGTGTGTGTGTATGTGTTTATATATGCACATATACTTTATATATATATATATATATATATATATATATATATATATATATATATATATATATATATATATATATATATATATACAGAGACACACACACACACACACAGACATATATATATATATATATATATATATATATATATATATATATATATATATATATATATATATATATATATATATATATATATATATATATAAGATAGAGAGATTTATACATTCATATGCACACACACACACACTCTTAAACACATACAGACACGCGCATACACGCATATATATATATATATATATATATATATATATATATATATATATATATATATATATATATATATATATATATATATATATATACAAATTCCCATAGACACACACACACACACACACACACACACACATATATATATATATATATATATATATATATATATATATATATATATATATATATATATATATATATATATATATTCATTCTAAAAATATCATTTCTTTGTAAGAAGAACAATACAACATGGAATCTCAATTAGTTCCCCACTGTAAGAAGCGGATTGCAATAGTTTAATACATTAACTGGTGACGCACAATTATTTTGCGTCGAGCTTCTATGGGCTGGACTGAGTGAGGAAATAAAAGACATGTCACAGAGCATTAAATAACTTTGAGTGTTTCTCTTCTATGCCTTTTTCTTACGTTATTACCATTATTTTTTTTTTTTGTATTAATATTATAATTACAAATATCATCATAAAAACTACTATTAGTGATATTAATGTCACTATCATCGGTATTGTTATAGTTATCACTATTATAAATATTGTCATTATTACTTTTATTATTATTATTAGTAGTAGTAGTAGTAGTATTGTTATTATCATTATTATTATAATTATTATAATTATCTTTATTATTGCTATTATTATTATTATTGATATTAATGTTGTTGAAAATTTTCTTTATCATTATCATCATTATCATTATCATTATTATTTTTATTATTATTTCTGTTGCTACTATTATTGCCATCCTTGTCATTATTATTATTATAATTTTTATTATCATCATCATTATTCTTATTGCTATTATCATCATTATTATTGCTATTATTATCATTATTAATATTGTGTATTATTATTATTATTATTATTATTATTATTATTGTTATTTCTATTGTTATTATCATCATTATCATTTTTATTATTATCATTATCATCATTATTCTTATTGTAATTGTTGTTTTGTTTGTTATTATTGTTACTGCTGTTAGTATAATAATTATTTATCTTTATCATTAGTATTATTATCATTTTTATCATTATAATTATCGTCATTATTATCATTATTATCATTCCTCCTATCATAATTATTATCGTTGATATTATTTTTACTTTCATAATCAATATTACCCATATCCTTGTTTTTAATTCATTATCATTATTAACATTTTCATCATGTCATCTTTATTATCAATGTTAGTATTATTATCACTGTTGTAGAAATAATCACCATTTTTCAATTTTTATTATTATCATCATTACTCTAGTTGCTACTGCTATTATTATCACTGTTACCATCATTATCGTTATTATCATTATCATCACTATCATTGTTGTTATCATTATCATTATTATTATTATTATCATCATTATTATTATTATTATTATTATTATTATTATTATTATTATTATTATTATCATTATTATTATTATTATTATTATTATTATTATTATTATTATTATTATTATTATTATTATTATTATTATTATTATTATTATTATTATTATTACTACTATTACTACTACTATTACTATTATTATTATAATCATTATTACTGTTTATCATTATCATTATCATTATTATAATTAATATCTTTTTATCATTACCACCATTATTGTTATCATTGTCACTATTATAATTTCATTGTTTTCATTATTATTATTATTAATTTTATTATTTTTTTTTTATGTCAACTTTATCATTATCATTATTATTACTATTATCATAAGGATAAGGATTATTCTTATTTTCATTCATATTCTTATTATTGTTATTATTATCATCATTATTTTTATTATCATTATTATTGTTATTATCATTATTATTATCATTATTATTTTTGTTGTTATTATTATTATTACCATTATGATCATTATTGTCATTATTATTATTATTATTATTATTATTATTATTATTATTATTATTATTGTCATTATCGTAATTATTATTACTTATATCATTAACATCATAATTATCATTATTACCGTTATTGATCTTTTTATAATTATCATTATTTTTCTTATCATGTCCACCATAAGAAACTAAGGAAGATTATAAAATATATAGCTATAACAATGATAGTGATTAGGATTATCATTATTGTCGTTATGATTTTTGATATTATTATTATTATTATTATTATTATTATTACTACTACTATTACTACTACTACTACTATTATTATTATAATCATTATTACTGTATATCATTATCATTATCATTACTATAATTAATATCTTTTTATCATTACCACCATTATTGTTATCATTGTCACTATTATAATTTCATTGTTTTCATTATTATTATTATTAATCTTATTATTATTTTTTATGTCAACTTTATCATTATCATTATTATTACTATTATCATAAGGATAAGGATTATTCTTATTTTCATTCATATTCTTATTATTGTTATTATTATCATCATTATTTTTATTATCATTATTATTGTTATTATCATTATTATTATCATTATTATTTTTGTTGCTATTATTATTATTACCATTATAATCATTATTGTCATTATTATTATTATTATTATTATTATTATTATTATTATTATTATTATTATTATTATTGTCATTATCGCAATTATTATTACTTATATCATTAACATCATAATTATCATTATTACCGTTATTAATCTTTTTATAATTATCATTATTTTTCTTATCATGTCCACCATAAGAAACTAAGGAAGATTATAAAATATATAGCTATAACAATGATAGTGATAAGGATTATCATTATTGTCGTTATGATTTTTGATATCATTATCATTATCATTGCTATCATTATCATTATCATCATTACTACTGCTATTATTTTCATTATCTTTTTGCATCATTATAATTTTTATTATAATTATTATCTTATCATTATCATTATTATTATTATTATTTTCATTTTCGTTATCATTACTATTGTTGTTATTATTATTATTATTA
>NC_091560.1:22984921-22989351 GCF_042767895.1 Penaeus vannamei
ATGAAATGATCTGGCTACACAACGGTCCTATTGAATTTAAACCCCTGTTTTACAAAAGATACAAAGATGATACTTTTCTCCTGTTAAAACATCTATTTCATGTACAATTGCTTCTATGCTACCTTAATGACCAACATTATAACAAGTTTACCTGCGAAATTGAAAAGGAAAGCCGACTTTCCTTTTCACCAAAGAAAACGGTCTCCTGTACACTACTTTTTATAGAAAACCCACTTTTACTGGTTTAGGAATGCATTACTTGAGCTACGCACCTCAGAAGTACAAGATTAATAGCATATCCACTTTAATCAGACACTTTGTTTCAGATAACCTTGAGAATATGTTTAAACAAGATGATGTGCCAGCCTTTAAAACCTGCCTTTGCTCCTAAACAAATTAAATACATTAAACTACCGTATCTCGGAAGATTAAGTTATTCAGTTCGAAAACAGTTACGTGAGTTACTCAAAGATTCATTCCCCCAGATTAGATGTACTATAGTCTTCACAAATAATTACACTATTACTTTCCTCAGAGTTGCTCAAACATTGCATATGTGTTTAATTGTCCTAGCTGCAATACTAGGTATATTGGATCAACGGCACGTTAGTTCAAGCACAGAATTCTCGAGCATATGGGCAAGTCAGAAAGGACTGGCCTACCTCTCACCAAACCGGCGTTCTCTGCTATTCGCCAACACACACACGGAAGACCATCCCTACACTCGGAGTGATTTCAAAATACATCTCCCGACAGACTCGACCTCCTGATTTCAGAATCTTTGTGGTTTCATCTTGTGGATAATAAGATGAAACCACAGCTCAACAACCATAGCACGCCACACAGCTATTTACAGTATAATCAAGTGACCGTAACTGCCGGTTTTACCATTCATGGTGTGTTTTGCCTGTCCTTTCTTTTGTATATATTTCCCATATTTTTTCGTTGATTTTTCTTTGTTTCGCTTTTTTGGTATATTTATTATAGTTTCTGAACCGTTTGTGGTTTGTGTCATGTCCGGCTCTAATGTTTGTATTTGTTCTTTTTTGTAGCAGTGAAGATGAAGACACGTACTTGTCTTTGAAACGTTTGTAATAAAGATTTTCATCACAGCTTTGGTCATCATTTTCATCATAAAATTGCGATTCCCACATGGCAAGTCTATAGCTGAAATTCTTATATATATATATATATATATATATATATATATATATATATATATATATATATATATATATATATATACATATATATATGTGTGCACATACACACAGATATGTGTTTATATATGTGTATATATATACTGTGCGTGATATATACATATATGTATATATATATTGTGCGTGATATATACATATATGTATATATATATTGTGCGTGATATATACATATATGTATATATATATATATATATATATATATATATATATATATATATATATATATATTGTGTGTGTGTGTGGTATCTATTTATCTATCTATATATATACATATATATACTTAGACTTATATAGATAGACAGATATATATACATATATGTATGTGTTTTTATTTGTGTGTGTGTGTGTGTGTGTGTGTGTGTGTGTGTGTGTGTGTGTGTGTGTGTGTGTGTGTGTGTGTGTGTGTGTGAGAGAGAGAGAGAGAGAGAGAGAGAGAGAGAGAGAGAGAGAGAGAGAGAGAGAGCACCTGGCCGAGAAACATTCTACTTAATTGAAATGTCATTATTATATGTAATATAGATTTTAGAATAATATAGTTTTTACTTGAAAACAAAGAAATACAGACCCTATATATTAATGATGACAGCGGGGTTATGGGCGCCTAGAACCGTTTCTTCTTAATGACGTAGCAGGTGTTTCGTTAATCGAAAGTGTTCGATTTTTCCGTATTTGCATATTTATGCAGATATATTGTATAAGGGCATTAAGTTATTTTCCATCCACTTAGTGGTTTATTTAATCAAGATTATCTGGATAAATGGTCGACCGGCACCAGACCGGTTCGACATCGTAGCTCTGGCGAGGAATTCGCAGATGTCCTCCTTCCACTCCGCCTAAAGGTCATCCGGGCAGAAGGACGGCCAAAGCGGCTCGACGTCGAAGCCTCTGGCGAGAAGTCTGCAGCGGTGTTCCTCCAGGCGGGGCGTGGCGGCGGCGGTGTCGGCGGTGTGCTCGGTGGCGCTCCACAGCTTCTCCGCCACAACAGCGGCCCGCGGCCAGGTGCGGGAGATCAGGTTGGTACGATCCACGTACTCGCCCCACATGCACGCTTCACCGCCCAACACTAGCTGCTGCTGTGCCGTCGTGCCTGCAGAGAGGGAGGTGTGAGGAGGGGGCGGGTGCTACGTCGTGCTCGCATTCACGAGTGCAATCAGAGGCGAAAACCCACACACGCACACTCGCCCTTGCTGGTCTCCTTTTTGACTAGTGAATCTTCAGCTCTTTATCAGAAAGCCCCTTCTAGAAATTAATTCTCTCAGATGACTCTTGCATGTATAGATTATATGCACCACTAAACTCATGGTTGTAAACTCCTTTTAGGCAATTATAAGAAACTGAGGTAAAATACCTGAACCACTCAGCAGAGGAAATGTAAAAGAAAAAGAGTGATTACCTGAACATGTGTGGTAGACCGAGAGAGATTGGAATTTACCATATAGTATGCAGTTCCAGGAAGAGTTAACCCCTCTCTCAAGTTTTCAGGGGTAAGGAGGGGATCGATTAAGACAGAAAATCATAAGCTTACACTGACTATGGAGCAATAGAGTTAAAGTGATACTTTTGCACTTTCTCACAATCGCATTAGTACCCCTACGGTCTTGAGGAAAAAAATAACATTACTGATTAGAAAATAAATACTTCTTTCAAGGGCTTGCCCCTCCTAGGTATTGCCGGTGTTCCCCTGGGGGGTCGCATCTCCCAGCTTAAGCAGCACTAGTTTAGGGCCACCAAAATCAAAATATGAACCCACTAAAGTAGAAATCGGGAATTGCCTCCATTTCGTCGCCACTTACCGTTGAATTCCTGGGGGTCGCACTCGTAGTACTTGTGCCAGTCGACGCCGTAGCTGATGTAATTCAGGTACCAGCACGACGACAGTACTGTCTGATAACCAGCGCCGGTGACCTTCAAGGAATGAATTAGCCGTAAAAGATCGGAAACTGTATCCAAGAGAAATAGTATGAAAATGAAGCAGAAACAGACTCTCACGCAGGATACGATCACTGCGCCTACCTGATCAAGTTCTTTCTTCCACGCAGCTGGAACATTTTCGTTCTTCCACACGTGGACGACTGTGTCCTTGGCGATGTCCACACCATTGTCGAACACCTCCTGCCACACAAAGTACCTACAAGTAAACGAAGAAATGACATTTATGTGTCCACAATTTCACCTCTCCGTGTACATTCGTGTACAATCCACTTCCTACAGGTGGGGCGAAACTCAGGATTCCACATTCTATGCAAAGCGTATTTCTAAAGCAGTTGCGAAAAAAGTGATGATCCAATTGCATTTGTTGTTCATCTCCTCTGATTTAAGAAAATTACCTTCTGCAATGCCAAAGAAAAACAAGAAATGCAGAAAAACAAAATAACACAAATAGAAAAAAATATATATATATAATAACAGCGGGACATGTAAGGCTCACCCATTCTTGGTAGGGAGATTGGCAACGATGTCAAGCAGTTTTTTTACATAGACCTCCTCGAGTTTACTGTAGTCGCCCGTGATATTGTGCTGTGCCATAAATTCAGTGATGTTTGGGTTACTCTTCCTGTAAAAGTTCAAAAGGAGAGAGAAAATACATTTATATATATATATATATATATATATATATATATATATATATATATATATATATATATATATATATATATATATATATATATAATTTGAACGTGAAGAAATGGAATATTAAAAACATGATGATAAGCCACCAAAAATATATAGTACATAGTGTGGACAGTAGTTGTGATAATGATTATGCCTATAACAATACAAATATTAATAGCAATACGACTAGAATTACAAATGATAATACAAGAGAAGCAGAAAAATGACCGTAGCAACAGTAGCAATGTTGATAATGAGAGGTGCAACAATTAACGAAACTCCTCTCGCAATCTGTCACTCTCCTCCGTCTACTTCTCGCTACCCCCTCCCCCCCTCCTCACCTTCCTCTGCATTTTCGATCTCTTATATTTTCCCTTTGCTGCTATGTTATTTCCCTCTCACCCCCAAATCTTCCTTAAATTTACCCCTCTCCCATATTAAGCCCTATATCTCCCCTTTCCCACTTCCTTGTCTTCCTCCCTAAAATGATTAATAGTAATACAACTGCTACTACTCCTATTACTACTACTACTAATAATAATAACGACAGTAATAACAATAATGAAAACAGTAATGCAAAAAAGTTATGATATAAAT
>NC_091560.1:23004851-23007351 GCF_042767895.1 Penaeus vannamei
CTGTTGCCGATGCCAAGGAAACTGCCAACAGAGTAAGGCAGGAAAAGTGGTTGGAATGGTGCCAGACTTTTGACCACCAGACCGGCCTCACAGAGTTGTGGAAACGGGCCAGGCAAGCGACAAACTGCCAAGCTCCAAAATGCATGCATCATGACCCACAGTCAGAGGCTCACAGGCTGGTGCTCGATTTTTCATCCAGAACCAGCAGTAACAATCTGCCTCCAGTGCTGAGGAATAAACAGCAAACCCTATATCCAGGAAGGCTTGCTCTCATCAGAGACAAGGCACTCGAACCTGATGACTCGGATGCCTAGTGCTCTCTCAGGGAATTAAGAAATACATACAAAACCAGCTCTGGATCAGCACCGGGATCCGAGGGGATCTCCCACCCCATCATCTCACACTTGGGACTTACAGGAGAGCTTGCATTCTTGCAATTCATCACTAAGTCCTGGCAAACTGCCACACTGCCCCAGAGCTGAAAACAAGCCATAATACTTCCCATCTCAAAACCAAAGGAGCCAGGCAAGTATCGTCCCATCTCTCTCCTCAGCTGCCTGGGAAAAACAGCTGAGATGGTAGTAATCAGGCTCCGATGAAAAATGGGACCCCTTCATGAACACCTGCACGGGTTCACAAGGGGTAAGAGCACAGTACACAGCATTTCCACACTCCTAAGCTCAATATGCACCTCACCCTCTGTGGGTGTCTCCCTAGACTTGGAGAAGGATTTTGAATTGGCAAGTTCCCTTGCCATTCAGGAGACCCTAATCCACAAGGGAGTCAAGGGCAGACTCTTGGCCTGGATAGCAGACTATTTTAAAAATAGATCAGTAAATGTCAAAATTCAAGGTCACCTCTCCCAGCACATGCAACTTGAGAATGGAACGCCCCAGGGTGAGATTCTCAGTCCTGCCCTTTTCAACATCCTCATGTCCAACATACTCAGCATTCACCTGCCAGAGGGATGCAAGATCATCTCTTATGCTGATGACCTGGCAATCATATGCCAAACTAGAGCTCAGTGCTGTTGGAATCTGGTATCTGAAGAGTGTTGTAAGACGGGACAAAAAATCTCGGCAGCAAAATCAAAAGCTATGGCTCTGAGAACTAATGTAAAAAACAGAGAACTCACTATTCAGGGCATGGATCTGGAATGGGTGAAGTACTACCTATACTTTGGTGTATGGATAGGACACAAACTCTCTTTCAAAAACGAGATCCAATACCTGTTTGACCGAACCAAGGAATGACTGTCAGTCGTGAAAGTTATGACAGGGAGACACACAGGAGCAGGACATAAAGTACTAGGATGATTCTTTGTACATGCTGTCCATCCCATTATTGACTACGCTTCTGTCACTCTCATTGCTTCCAGCACAACATTAAAAAAAAAACTGGAAACAATACAAAATGAAGCAGCCAGGATCATTCTGGGAGCTCCCGGATGGAGAAAGGTCATCAACCTACTCATGGAGGCTGATTTATCGTACCTGGACACTCAAATTGATCTTAGTTCAAATAATAACCCCTCTAACCACCAATGAATATACCATAGAAAACTTCTTCTCTTTCACCAAAGAAATTAGTGACCTTAAACCACTACGGCCTGTCACAATGGCCAGTTTTGACATAGAGTCGTTATTCACTAATGTTCCCCTCAATGAAACCACTGACATAATTTTAAACAAAACTGTCTCCTCACTCTTAAACTCGTATGGCCTGAACAAGACGACGTACAGGAAATTATTGGACATAGCCGCACACAACTCAGTGTTTACCTTCAATGGCTCTATTTACACACAGGTAGACGGTGTAGCAATGGGATCACCACTTGGCCCTTGTTATGCCAATACTTTCCTTTGCCATCATGAACAAACATGGATGAATGACTGCCCTGCTAATTTCAAACCTATTTTATATCGCCGTTATATGGATGATACTTTTTTTACTCTTTGACGACCCCTCTCACATTAATCCTTTCCTCTCATATGTGAACTCACAACACCCCAATATAAAATTCACTTGTGAGACTGAGCAAAATAACAAACTATCACTTCTTGACACTTCCATAACTTTTCATAACAATTGTTTCTATACCAGTACCTACAGGAAACCCACATTTACTGGCCTTGGGCTTCATTACCTCAGCTACATACCTCACATTTACAAGTTAAACAGCCTCACAACACTTATCAACCGAGCTTATAACATCTGTTCAACTTGGGCTAATTTCCATGACGAAGCTTCATTCTTAAATGAATATTTTACTACAAATGGGTATCCATCTTACCTATTTTATAAAGCCCAACGCAATTTCTAAGTCAGAAATTCAACCCCAAACCTGCATCTGCCACAGTTAACAAAGACATTAAATATATAAAACTTCCATATATGGGCGGTCTTAGTTTTGATCTCAGAAAATCATTAAAGAAAATTCTCAGGCAATGCTATCCTCAGATCAGTTTTCGATTCGTTTTTTTACAATAATAACACCATT
>NC_091560.1:23022351-23024851 GCF_042767895.1 Penaeus vannamei
TCTATATCTATCTATATATCTCTCTATCTATCTCTATATCTATCTCTTTATCTCTATATCTATCTCTATATCTCTATATCTATCTCTATATCTATCTCTATATCTCATTATCTATCTCTATATCTCTATATCTATCTCTTTATCTCTATATCTTTCTCTATATCTGTCTCTATATCTCTATATCTATCTTTATATTTCTATATCTATCTCTATATCTCTATCTCTATATCGATCTCTATATCTCTATATCTATCTCTCTATATCCCTATATCTCTATCTCTCTGTCTCTATATCTCTATCTCTATATCTCTATCTCTATATCTCTTTATCTCTATCTCTATATCTCTATATCTATATTATCTCTATATTTCTATATCTATATCTCTATCTCTCTATCTTTATCTCTCTATTTCTATCTCTATCTCTATATCTCTATCTTTATCTCTCTATTTCTATCTCTATCTCTATATCTCTATCTCTATATCTCTATATCTATATCTCTATCTCTATATCTCTATCTCTATATCTCTATCTCTATATCTCTATCTCTATATCTCTATCTCTATATCTCTATCTCTATATCTCTATCTCTATATCTCTATCTCTATATCTCTATCTCTATATCTCTATCTCTATATATATCTATATCTCTATATCTCTATATCTCTATCTCTGTATCTATATCTCTATATTTCTTTATCTCGATCTCTATATCTCTATCTCTATCTCTATATCTCTATCTCTATCTCTATATCTCTATCTCTATATCTCTATATCTCTATCTCTATATCTCTATATCTCTATCTCTATCTCTATATCTCTATCTCTATATCTCTATCTCTATATCTCTATCTCTATATCTCTATCTCTCTATCTCTATCTCTATATCTCTATCTTTATATCTCTATCTCTATATCTCTATCTCTATATCTCTATCTCTATATCTCTATATCTCTATCTCTATATCTCTATCTTTATATATCTATATATCTATCTCTTTATATCTATATCTATCTCTCTATCTCTATATCTATCTCTATATCTCTAAATCTCACTTGCTCTCTCTCGTTCTCGCTCGCTCTCGCTCTTTCTCTCTCTCTCTCTCTCTCTCTCTCTCTCTCTCTCGCTCTCTCTCTCGCTCTCTCTCTCGCTCTCTCTCTCGCTCTTTACACACACACACACACACACACACACACACACACACACACACACACACACACACACACACACACACACACACACACACACACACACACACAGACATATATATATATATATATATATATATATATATATATATATATATATATATATATATATATATATATATACGTATCAGGGTAGTACATGACTTTTCATACCAGCACTAAGCGTATCTGTGCTTGGAGCGGAAGCCAAGACACATCTGACAGGACGATGACGATATTTCTGCACATTGTCTTCCCTTCCTCTGAATTGTTAGTATTTAAACAAACAAAACATTCATACGCAGTCATTATAATTTATTACATATGTTATAACACTACATTGATATGCCTTTAGAAATAAAGCAAAATAAAACTAACAAACATATAAATAAGCGTTTGAGTGGAGTCCGTACATCGTTATAATTAGAACAAATGCATTTATTTGATATTCAAAAGATGTATTTGTTCTAATCATAACGATGTATGGACTCCACTCAAACGCTTATTTATATGTTTGTGTGTTTTATTTTGTTTTATTTCTAAAGGCATATCAATGTAGTGTTATAACATATATAGTAGATTATAATGACTGCGTATGTATATACATATATACATACATACATCATGTTATTGCTATTTTCTGCATCATCATCATTGCAGGAAAAACAGCGGCCCAACAAGGAACTGCAAAACAAAGGGAGAGAGATATATAACAACGAAATTTAAAAAAAAATCGATAAAACACCCTGAGAGGAAGAGGATTGGAAGAACGTCGCCTCCCTTGGCACCTTGGCTGCTCTCTCTCTCTCTCTCTCAATCTATCTATCCATTTATCTATCTGTCTGTCTCATGCTCACTTCATCCAAATTTATTCTTAAATTTTATTTATTACTCTCTCTCTATTTATCTATCTATCTATCAGTCTATCTTTTAATCTATCCATCTATCTATCTACCTACCTATCTATCTATATATCTATCCTTTGATCTATTTGTTTCTTGCTCACTTCCCACCTTCCCATCCTCCCTTCCTCCCCTTTGTCCCTTTGCCTTATTTCTCTTTCTCCTGACATCACAAGACATTCAAACCTCACAGCTGAAATCAACACACGGTGGAATAGTAAACAAAATGTAAAAATAAGACCTGAAGGCACTTCTCAGCCAGACCCTAATGCCCGATGAGGCTCTTGCGTTCCCAGAGTTATGAAATATTAATGGCCTGGAGGTGTTAAAGCCGTGAGGCAGGTACCCAGATCTCTCACTGCAAATAATTTATCTAATGCCGTATCAGGGTCGCCGTATTGTCATATTATT
>NC_091560.1:23123727-23126227 GCF_042767895.1 Penaeus vannamei
GACGACCTTTCTGCTGATAGTGCCTTCGTTCTGTATGGAGCAAGAGTTGTAGTTTCTGCTGCCCTCCACTGCCGCACCCACTCCCGTCTATACGATAGCCACAGAGGTGTAGAGTCCATGAAGCGACGGGCGAAGCAGACTGTCTTTTGGCCTGGTATAGTCTCGGACATCACCAGTACTGTCCATGCCTGAGTCTTGCCAAATGTTCCAGCCCAGTCAGCCCTTATGTGTGACGATAACCCCACGCATTCCTTTGAGTCCGTCTCAGCTGACTTCTTTATTGTTGTTGGAAAGTCCTTCCTGGCCATTGCTGATTGATTCTCGGGGTGGCCTGTCTTCATACCTTGCAAAGGTGACACTACCGCCCTCAACACCATCAGGTTCTTCTGCCGTTACTTCCGGGAAGTTTGTGTTCCTCTCCATCTACATACTGATGGAGGACCTCAATTCACCAGCAAGGAGTTCCAGGACTTCATGGAGCCATGGGGAGTTTACCATGTGGTGACTTTGCCGCATTATCCACAGTCCAATGGTCATGCTAAGGCTGCCGTGAAGTCTCTGAAACACCTTAACCTCACGACTGCACCCTCAGGCAACACTGACTGTGAAGACTTTGACTGGGGTCTCTTGGAACTCCGGAATACTCCCAACTCTACAGGTCGCTCCCCAGCCCAGATCCAGTATGGTCACCCACTTGGGTCATGCGTCCCTGCTCATCCTCAGTCCTTTTTTGACGGACTGGCAAACGAAGACAGTACTGCGACTGCCGTGAAGCCGCCTGTGCTGAAGCAGTGAAGCTCCAGTACGACCAGCACGCACGCCCCTTACCCAGGTTGAGTGTCGGACAGCACGTTCGGATTCAAGACCCGACATCTCACTTCTGGGACAAGGTCGGGGTCGTCATGGGCTGCGGCAGGTCACGGGATTATGGGATCCGTTTACCCAGTGGTCGAGTATGGTGGCGGAACCGCCGTTTCCTTCGCCCTGTGCCATGCCCTGGTGATGACCCCTTTCCCCATATCCTTATGGCCCCTTGATTGGACCTTAAAAAGCAGTCCATATTCAGTAACCCCCCCCCCCCCGCCAGCTGGCCCACATCGCTCTCTGATACTCCTAGAAAAAGAGTCCGCTCGTAATTGTATTACGAGCGTGAGGGGGGAGGGAGGTGTTGATAAGTGAGGACTCATACACTGTGTATAACCTGTACAAAATAATTTCTATTATGTTTACCTTGAATTTCTTTATATCATGTATATATGTATAGCCTTGCCATTGTATGATGGTCGTATTTATTGATGTGGCCTCTCATATTTGTATATCTATTGTATGTGACGTGGCAACATTGTCCTTAGCCACATGACCTAGTACATTGCCTGTGACCGGGGTTTCCCGCCAAATTTCGGTCTCTCGGCGCTGGTCAAGTGCAGGAGACAGACGTGTGCCCTCAACCCCGTTCTGTAACTCCTTGGAATAGAACCTACAATTTTCAAGCTTGGTGTTTCCTTTTCCTGCTGACTACAAAGAACGCCATCACAACTCAAGAAGAAATATATATTTGTATTTGTATATATGTATGTATGCATATGTATATATAAATATATATATACATGCATATATAAAGGTATAGATATATACAATATAAATATAAATATATATATATATATATATATATATATATATATATATATATATACATATATATACACATATGTATATATCATCATCATCATCATGGGGGCTGACGCCGACGGGGGCGCATAGCCGCATCCACCCTTCGCTTCCACCTACGAGGATCCCTCATGGCTAGACGCCAGGCAGGGACTCGGCCCATCTCTAGTTCTTCACGGCAGGTTTGGTCGATCTGCCCAAGCCATGACTTCCTCGGTCGTCCCACAGGCCTCCTCCACCCAGGGTTGTCTCGAATAGAGACGACCTGATGGGCAGGATCATCCTGAGGAAAGCGAGCCAGGTGGCCGTATAGCCTGAGTTGGCGATCACGGATTGTGCAGATAACAGGGCCTGTGCCAGTCTCACGGTGCAACCGTTGGTTGGACACATGGTCCCGCCAACAGTACCCCATGATCCGGCGCAAGGACCTATTGCAAAAGGCTTCAAGACGAGCCTCCAAGGCACAGGACAATGTCCAGGTTTTGCTACCGTATAGCAAAACCGGCATTATCAGGGCCTTGAAAACCCGAAGCTTGGTCCTTCTGCACGGGTACCGACATCTCCAAATACTCTTGTTGAGAGAGTTCATGACCCCTGCTGCCAGGCCAATCCGTCTGATGACTTCATGGTCTGACAGCCCAGAGTTATAAACTACACTACCAAGGTATGTAAAGCTCTCTGTGACTTCAATGTCCTCGCCGCAAGCACATACCGACTGAACAGGTTCTCCTATCAAGTCCCCAAATTCCTGGACCTTGGTCTTGGTCCAGGAGACCTCTAGACCCAGGGGCTTCGCTTCATTGCTAAATGCATCAAGAGCCGCCACTAGGGT
>NC_091560.1:23146227-23148727 GCF_042767895.1 Penaeus vannamei
ATCAACATTTTCTTGAATACTGCCAGCCTCGGGTTGACATGGTATTTAGAACGGTGGTGAAGGTGATGATGATGATGCTGATGGTGGTAGTGATGATGATGATGATGATGATGTTGGTGGTGGTGGTGATGAAGCTGATGTTGATGGTAGTGGTGGCGATAATAGGTAATGATATCGTAATGATAATGATGATGAAATTAATTTTAAAAACTTGAAAATCTATCAACATCAATCGAAACTGGCATTGAAAATAGTACTAACAGATCTCTTATTCCCCATTAAAGATCAGAGACAGAAGGCACTTATCTCTCAGCCAGTAGCGGTTCTCCCTTGCTACTAAACGGGGCGTAAATGATTCCTGAAAAGTAGATGTAGGTTGTAGGGTACTAGACTTATAACATACATAAAAAACTGAAGCGATTAAAATAGACCGCTTCAGGTAGGAGGCATGACACCTCTGCCTACAAGAAGCTACGCTAGTAAGGTTAATATTCAAACACACAAGTCCGACTCTGTTTCTCACTGTAAGCGGTGTCAGAAACTATTGACTCTGGACACATATAAGCAATTATACTTAACAACAAATTCACCCCCCCCACACACACAAAAAAAAAATATATATGTATATATAAACAAATAAATAAATAAAGGATGAAGTATAGCTGCATGCTTATTATCATACAGATTATTTCTCCTCACTTTTCAAACAGAAATTAAAATGACCGGAATTTAATACAGTGTTTAGTGTAGTAAAAATGGTATGCATTATTTGCAGTACTGTGGAACACCTCTGACATAATCCGTTTAAGCATTTTTAATTTGATGAACCATAACCAATTCTCTTATAAAAGAATTGCAATGTCAATCTAAAAAGTCGTGGAAATTCATATGCAGTGATAATTTTGTGGCTTGTTTAATCGTCACCTTTGCTATTTGTAGGACAGGTCAACTTAATAGCAGAAGTACCCCTAACTCTTTACAATGAAAATGTTACTAGCTGCATTGCATTCTTCCTCTTTTTCATTTCTATTTTCTGATTTCTGCTAATGCATTTAACATCGGGCCTGAAGTTATCGGATTTTCTCCTCCTTTTGCTCATTTGAGTCAGTTTTATTGTTTATATTAATGTTATGTTTATTGCTTACCCGATGAAAGGACACAATCCGTGTGAAAATCACTGAAATTCGTTAAAAGTTAAAAACTTTTTTATCTCTGATAAATTAAGACGACAATTGCTAAATAGTCGTTTAAGTAGGTGAGGAAAAGGTTTGCAAATAGTTTTCGATTCTTCCAAAACTAGTTTAATGAATCTTAATACTAATAATGTAATTCGTATACTTTTCGTGTAATCTCATCATAGTGCAAATTCTTTTAGTAACTAAGATAGAATATATAATACAGCCACGAATGCCGCTAGCGACTCTAGAAACCAGGTTGTGGCACTGATTAGTCATCGTCATCAATTTATGCTTATCTTTGTATAATGTAAAAAATGTATATAAAGTATGGGCCCAACCGTGGTCGCAACAGTAGCAACATTGAACTACTTTACTTTAGGAGGTTGACAGTTTACGCATTAAAATGTACCTTAGAATACTAACTGTAAGGGCTAAACTACAACAGTTATTTGTAGATTTACAGGACAAAAAATCATTTGTTTGCGTGGCCATCTGCTTTCTTAATACGTCACTGAATTCTTAAAATCATAGCATATCAAAACCGAATGTTTTAAAGGACCCCAATATAGAGCACAGGAAAAAGTCGCGGATTAAATATTAAAACTCATATCATAACAATCTTGCGGAAAGGAAATGATCTGTATCGTGCAGTTCATTAAGACTTCGGTGTGTGTACATCTTGCGTACACAAGAAAGATTTATCTATTAATGGGTGCTATCATCACAGTTCACTTACGTTTGATTGTATGCGCATACACATTGCAGCAGGGTCGCCTTACTGAGAGTCACCGCTCCCTAATCAAAGACAGCTGCACCCGGGACAGCGTACACCGACGGCCGAAGACAGGAGACACCGCTCCCCAGAAGCCGGACTCCCCAGCCGCCCGAGACGGCCAGTCCACGATGCTCCGAAGACGCGAAGCCCTCTGGCGACGTCCCCTTCTTCTCCTCTTGTACAGTTCACTCCAGTGTTCTTCACTAAGGCCAACTAGGAGCAGTAAAACTGCTAGTGGTCTTTGGGTATCCGTGGCAGAGGCCCCAACTTTGCCCCGACGCCTTGGCAAAGGTGCCTCGTACCCCACATAAGAGATGCTGGCCTCAGTAAATACTGGCGAGAGCTTTCCGGATGGAAGGAGAAAGAGGGCGAAGAGGGCGCCACAAACAACACGACACTCGCCGTCACACCAACAGTTAGGCAGCAACAGCCGCAATTCCAGGAGTGAAGACATTCACTGCCCTGTCATGCTGAGGAGGAAGCAACCCCTGAAGGAGTTGCAGGTTGAGGGTCCATCCAATTTTGCAATGGTAACTCATCGGTATGA
>NC_091560.1:23168727-23173727 GCF_042767895.1 Penaeus vannamei
CATTATCAATATTATAATTGCTATATATTATGACGATAATAATAACAACAACAGCGACAACAACAACAATATTAACAATAATGAAAATACAAGAAATACAAATACTTGATTTTTTTATTATAATTGTTATTACTGTTATCATTTTCATCACAGCTGTTATTATATTTTTTCATTATTATTATCATTATCATTATCATTATCATTATCATTATTATTATTATCATTACATTGATTTTTTTTCATTACCTTTATTATTATCATCATTATCATCCTATTATTATTATTATTATTATTACATTCATTTTTTTCATTACCTTTATTATTTTCATCATCATCATCCTAATATTATTATTATTATCATTATTATTATTATTATTATTATTATTATTATTATTATTACAGTGATTTTTTCATTACCTTTATTATCATATTATTATTATTATCATTATTGTTATTATTATTATCATTATTATCACTATTACCATTGTTGTTAATATTCTTTAACATCATTATAATTATTTTCATTATCATATTTATTATTATTGTTATTATTATATTTATCATTATTATTATTATTATTATTATTATTATCATTATTATATTTATTATTATTATTGTTATTATTATCATTATCTTTATTATAATTAATATTATCATTATTGTTGTTACTATTATATTATTATTATCATCATCATCATCATCATCATCATCATCATCATCATCATCATCATCATCATCATCATCATCATCATCATCATCATCATCATCATCATCACATCATCATCATCATCATCATCATCATCATCATCATCATCATCATTATTATTACACTTATTACCATTAGGATTAGTAGAAGTACTGTTATTACTATATCTTTTACTATTATTGTTATCATTATCATCGCCATTGTTATGATACGTATTATTTTTACCATTATTATAATTATCATGTTATTGCTATAATTACTATTATCATTACTATGTTTATTATTATTATCATTATTATCATCATTGTCATTACTCTTATTATTATTGATATAGTAATAATAATGATAATCATATTTATTATCATTATTTTCCTTGTTATTATTACATTAATTACCATCATTATTACCATTACTATTATCATTATTGTTTCTTTTTATCATTATTTTTTTATTATCATTGTAAATTGCATTGTAAGTTTTTACTATTATTATTATTGTTGTTGCTGTAATTATTATCATCATTATTATTTTTATGACTATTATAATCATTATTATTTTTATTATTATTATTGTTATTATCATTATTACTATTTCATCTTTCAAATCAGTACTGCAATTATTATTGTTATTATTATCATTATTATTACCATTACTACTATTGTTATTATTGTCATTATCATTGTTATTATATTATTATTATATTATAATTATTATCATTACCATTATCATTATCATTATCATTATCATTATCATTATTATTATTATCATCATTATCATTATTATTATTATTATTATTATTATTATTATTATTATTATTATTATTATTATTATTACTATTATAATTACTATCAATATCAACATAGTGTTTGTACTTTTATCATCCTCATATTTTTCATAATTACTATCATTATCATCATAATTATCATTATTGATATTATTATTATCATTATTACCGCTATTACCATTAATATTGTATTTTTGCTGTTGTTGTTATTATCATTATTATTGTTATTATTGCGAATATTATCACAAGTATTATCAGTTACAACTACCACAATGAAAGCTACAAATATTACTCATACGGCCACTGTTACTTTTACTTGATATACTAGCGTTTTATCTTTGTCATTTATAGTTGCATCATTATTTTCTTTTTTCTTATATAATCAATATGCATTACCGCTGTCATCAAAATCGGGGACTAGTTTCTGCATCTGTCATCATCTTTTTCATAATGATTAGTGTTATATTATTACCATTTTCAATAATACTGGTATGATTACAAATAGTATTGTTATTTATATGAGGAAAAAAATATCATATTTCCATATCATTAGCAATGGTAAAAGCAATGTCATCACAGCATTTATAAAAAAATGGAAAATATCCACTTTCCTTGGCAGGAGTTCCTGTACTAGTCTTATTGTTGCTTTTTCCAGTATAATGGATAAGGATGATAACGACAGTTCTAAAAGGTATTAATAATATTCATAGTATGTATTCTATACGAACAATATTACCAATTATATCATCATTGCAATTCATATATGCAGTATCATTACAATTAATTCATATTTAAATGTAAATGTTGGTATTATTCGATAAACTTTCTTAATTAAAGTTTGTTTTTGCATTGAAGCAAATATCCGACTCCTCTATTCTGCTTTAAAAAGGAGATCGCCGATCTGTCCGAATGAGCAATAGAGCCTACCACCTCCACAGGAACCTCTGTTGCCCAGCACTATTCACGGGATCGCGGCGTCCTCTGACATCAGGTTGGGAAACGCTCCCTGAACTTTTCTCCGTACTACACAATCCATTCCAATTTCTGTCCATTCTGGATTCGCTCAATTTCCTTCTCGTTCCACTGGCAAAGTTGGTGTCATCATTCCAGAGTGAGAAACGGGAGTCAAAATTTGTACCGGCCACACGAGCGCAGAGGAAGAGGACCTCCTAACTTCATTTTAATTGTCAACATCATCGTTTCGGCCAGATGCGGAGCCGCGGGAAGTACAGTAAGCGTTTTATTATACAAAAGGATGTAAGCCATTCTCTTAATAATGACATTACAATGGGCAAAGTTCAGGAAATATCATCGTCACTGAACACCCTGATGGTTCACTCTTGTTGTTGTGAACATTCGAGCCTAACAACTTACTGATGTCACATGTTATGCCGATTTATTGCTCTTAATTATGTTTATAATCCTAATCCGTTTATATTTTTACTGCTTTGGTCCTCCGTCAGGACTCGGAATCTGGGTGTTGGGCTAACTTACTCTGATTGAATTCACGGTTCATTTAACACTTTCCCAAAATGTTCGATGCATTTCCACCTTGCATTTCCCCCGATTTCACAAATTAGTTATACCAACAGTGATTAATATTAAAATCTATTGTCCCCAAAGGGATGCAATGTGATTTATATTTGTTATTCTGTCTGACTTTATTGGTGTAATAAATGACTGACAAAACCAATTGCGTCGCGATGTCAAATATCTTCGCACACAATTAGAGCATCTACAGATGCAGTTGTGTAGGTATTCGCACACATACACACGGGCGCGCGCGAATACACCCACACACACACGTACAACTGTAACTGCTATGTATACTCGTGTACATATTTATACACGCTTATAATGATTGATCGATACACTCCCATTTGAGTATGTGTGTGCCAGAGTGGAAACTAGAAAGTTATTTTTAAAAATCATTAACCTGTCCTAATTTGTCCAAAAAATACGCGATTCGTTGTTGTATTGTTTTGCATTATGGAACATCAGTGATGGATGATATATTTTCTATACGTAGGTTCTACGCTATTAAATTGGGTTTTCAATGATGGCACAACCTTGTACGGTATAGTTTGACTGTTTTAGGTCCACGCTTGGGCTAATCCACGCTGCGGGATGGTGCGCGCAGCTATAATAACATTTCTATTCTGTGTGTGCGTGTGTGTGTACTTACTTCACATGGTCCAAAATGTTGGCATGCATACAAGACATCGCTTTCTTCAAAGTAAATATGTAATAAGAATCTTAAAAATTTAATCTCACGCTTACGATAAGGAGCAAAGCAAGCAAGAATTTGAAAAGGCCAAAGACCTTAAGTGTATCTGGTAAAAGGAAGAGGACGAGTAGGGACCGTACTTTCCCGATTAATCAGTTGCCGTATCATGTTCTGTACACAGACGCTTGTACTTTAAGATGCTGCTTTTCCTGCTGCTTCTTGATTATTATACTTTTGTTATCATCTTTTCACATTGCACGCAATTATCGTAGGTAACCGAAAGGTAACGTAATATATAGAATCAATATCCATGTGTTTTCTATATATATATATATATATATATATATATATATATATATATATATATATATATATATATATATATATACATATACATGATAGCAATAATGATTTTTCAGTTAAGT
The DNA here is from genome assembly GCF_042767895.1 of Penaeus vannamei. NCBI lineage: Eukaryota > Metazoa > Arthropoda > Malacostraca > Decapoda > Penaeidae > Penaeus > Penaeus vannamei. Next base: position 23,172,870 of record NC_091560.1, read on the forward strand.
GTCTATTAGTCTCCGGTGTTTTAAATGTGTAGTGAATCAGTGGGGTATTTTCAATTACTATTTTGTGAGTAAATGGTTAATCAAGATGACTTTAGAATGAAGACCTTAGGGCAGTTGGCGGTGTGCTTCTACATTCTTTATCTGGAAACGTCTCACTTGGATAGCAGAAGTCAATCCCATAACAGCGAGTTCAGTTACGCCAATCATAATCATTTACTAAAGATACCAATAAAGACTATTTAACCTTATTTCATGTATTCTTCCTCTTACTGGTAGGTTTTTAAGGTATACTCTTCAACTCTGTAGTCAAAAAGCAGGTTAAAATTTGGGAGAATATACTGTAAGTAGACATATCTTGCAAAAGCATCAAGTGAAATCAAGCTTTGATAAACCACAAAAGCAAAGACAACAGCTATCAGTCGGAGTATGAAAAATTGAGAAAAACTATGTACTTAGTTACGTAATCTCTGTATACTGATTAGTTAAACATTTATATACGCACATACATCATACATGCATATATGTGTTTATATATATATATATATATATATATATATATATATATATATATATATATATATATATATATATATATATATATATATATATTTATATGCAAATGTGCATATACACGCTTGGAAAGATTGATCGATGATCTATCTATCTATCTATCTCTCTATATATATCATATATACACATATGCATATCTATGCAAATATGTATATATAATATATGAATGATGGAATAATGCACTACCGCATTGATATGATGAATAAATAACCACACCGATGGGGACTCGAACCCTCACTGTTGCAAGCATAAATAATATTCATATGCATTATTCTATTATGTATGTGC
>NC_091560.1:23193727-23203727 GCF_042767895.1 Penaeus vannamei
ATGGTTTAATTTGCATAAAACATTTATCTGTCTGCTAATAAAGTTTATATGATGCTTTATCGACAGCACCTCTCCCCTCGGACTACATCTCTCCCGTGTTCCCTCTGATTCCTCCCACTCTCTCCTCATACCACATCCCTCCCCCTTTCCCCTCTGATCACATCCTTTCCTTCTCCCCAATATCACAGTACTCCGATTTTCCCGTCTTGTCACATCTCTTTCCCTCTTCCCTCTGATCACATCCCTCCCATTTTCCCCTCACGTCATACCCCTCTCTCTCTCCCCTCTGATCACATCAGTTCCACTTTCCCCCCAGATGACAGTCCTCTGATTTTCCCGTCTGATCACACCTCTCCTTCTCCCCTCAGATCCCGTCCCTCCCACCTTCCCTTCCGTCCCCATCCCTCCCACCTTGCCTTCCCTTCCCATCCCTCCCACCTTCCATTCCCTTCCCATCCCTCCCACCTTCCCATACGTCCCCATCCCTCCCACCTTACCTTCCGTCCCCACCCCTCCCACCTTCCCTTCCGCTCCCATCCCTCCCACCTTCCCCTCAGATCCCAGTCCCTCCCACCTTCCCTTCCGTCCCCATCCCTCCCACCTTCCCCTCCGTCCCCATCCCTCCCACCTTCCCCTCTGATCCCATCCCTCCCACCTTCCCTTCCGTCCCCATCCCTCCCACCTTCCCTTCCGTCCCCATCCCTCCCACCTTCCCCTCCGTCCCCATCCCTCCCACCTTCCCTTCCGTCCCCACCCCTCCCACCTTCCCCTCTGATCCCATCCCTCCCACCTTCCCCTCCGTCCCCATCCCTCCCACCTTCCCCTCCGTCCCCATCCTTCCCACCTTCCCCCCTCATCCCCCCCCTCCCACCCTCCCCCCCCTCCCCATCCCCCCCCCCTTCCCCTCTTATCCCATCCCTCCCACCCTCCCTTCCGTCCCCATCCCTCCGACCTTCCCTTCCGTCCCCACCCCTCCCACCTTCCCCTCTGATCCCATCCCTCCCACCTTCCCCTTCGTCCCCATCCCTCCCACCTTCCCCTCCGTCCCCATCCCTCCCACCTCCCCCTCCGTCCCCTTCCCCCCCGCCTTCCCTTCCGTCCCCATCCCTCCCACCTTCCACTCTGATCGCATCTCTCCCACCTTCCCTTCCGTCCCCATCCGTCCGACCTTCCCTTCCGTCCCTATCCCTCCCACCCTCCCTTCCGTCCCCTTCCCTCCCACCTTCCCCTCTGATCCCATCCCTCCCACCTTCCCTTCCGTCCCCATCCCTCCCACCTTCCCCTCTGATCCCATCCCTCCCACCTTCCCTTCCGTCCCCATCCCTCCCACCTTCCCTTCCCTTCCCATCCCTCCCACCTTCCCCTCCGTCCCCATCCCTCCCACCTTCCCTTCCGTCCCCATCCCTCCCACCTTCCCCTCTGATCCCATCCCTCCCACCTTCCCTTCCGTCCCCATCCCTCCCACCTTCCCTTCCCTTCCCATCCCTCCCACCTTCCCCTCCGTCCCGATCCCTCCCACCTTCCCTTCCGTCCCCATCCCTCCCACCTTCCCCTCCGCCCCCATCCCTCCCACCTTCCCCTCCGTCCCCATCCCTCCCACCTTCCCCTCCGTCCCCATCCTTCCCACCTTCCCCTCTGTTCCCATCCCTCCCACCTTCCCCTCCGTCCCTATCCCTCCCACCTTCCCTTCCGTCCCCCTCCCTCCCAGCTTCCATTCCCTTCCCATCCCTTCCACCTTCCCCTCCGTCCCCATCCCTCCCACCTTCCCTTCCGTCCCCATCCCTCCCACCTTCCCCTCTGATCCCATCCCTCCCACCTTCCCCTCCGTCCCCATCCCTCCCACCTTCCCTTCCGTCCCCATCCCTCCCACCTTCCCCTCTGATCCCATCCCTCCCACCTTCCCTTCCGTCCCCATCCCTCCGACCTTCCCTTCCGTCCCCATCCCTCCCACCTTCCCTTCCGTCCCCATCCCTCCCACCTTCCCTTCCGTCCCCATCCCTCCCACCTTCCCCTCCGCCCCGATCCCTCCCACCTTCCCCTCCGTCCCCATCCCTCCCACCTTCCCCTCTGATCCCATCCCTTCCACCTTCCCTTCCGTCCCCGTCCCTCCCACCTTCCCCTCCGTCCCCATCCCTCCCACCTTCCCCTCCGTCCCCATCCCTCCCACCTTCCCTTCCGTCCCCATCCCTCCCACCTTCCCCTCTGATCCCATCCCTCCCACCTTCCCTTCCGTCCCCATCCCTCCGACCTTCCCTTCCGTCCCTATCCCTCCCACCTTCCCTTCAGTCCCCATCCCTCCCACCTTCCCCTCTGATCCCATCCCTCCCACCTTCCCTTCCGTCCCCATCCCTCCCACCTTCCCCTCTGATCCCATCCCTCCCACCTTCCCTTCCGTCCCCATCCCTCCCACCTTCCCTTCCCTTCCCATCCCTCCCACCTTCCCCTCCGTCCCCATCCCTCCCACCTTCCCTTCCGTCCCCATCCCTCCCACCTTCCCCTCTGATCCCATCCCTCCCACCTTCCCTTCCGTCCCCATCCCTCCCACCTTCCCCTCTGATCCCATCCCTCCCACCTTCCCTTCCGTCCCCATCCCTCCCACCTTCCCTTCCCTTCCCCCCCGTCCCCATCCCTCCCCCCTTCCCTTCCGTCCCCATCCCTCCCACCTTCCCCTCTGATCCCATCCCTCCCACCTTCCCTTCCGTCCCCATCCCTCCGACCTTCCCTTCCGTCCCCATCCCTCCCACCTTCCCCTCTGATCCCATCCCTCCGACCTTCCCTTCCGTCCCCGTCCCTCCCACCTTCCCCTCCGTCCCCATCCCTCCCACCTTCCCCTCCGTCCCCATCCCTCCCACCTTCCCTTCCGTCCCCATCCCTCCCACCTTCCCCTCTGATCCCCTCCCTCCCACCTTCCCTTCCGTCCCCATCCCTCCCACCTTCCCCTCTGATCCCATCCCTCCCACCTTCCCTTCCGTCCCCATCCCTCCGACCTTCCCTTCCGTCCCCATCCCTCCCACCTTCCCTTCCCATCCCTCCCACCTTCCCCTCCGTCCCCATCCCTCCCATCTTCCCTTCCATTCCCATCCCTCCCACCTTCCCTTCCGTCCCCATCAATCCCACCTTCCCATCCGTCCCCATCCCTCCCACCTTCCCCTCTGATCCCATCCCTCCCACCTTCCCTTCCGTCCCCATCCCTCCGACCTTCCCTTCCGTCCCCATCCCTCCCACCTTCCCTTCCCATCCTTCCCACCTTCCCCTCCGTCCCCATCCCTCCCACCTTCCCTTCTGTCCCCATCCCTCCCACCTTCCCTTCCGTCCCCATCCCTCCCACCTTCCCTTCCGTCCCCATCCCTCCCACCTTCCCCTCTGATCCCATCCCTCCCACCTTCCCTTCCGTCCCCATCCCTCCGACCTTCCCTTCCGTCCCCATCCCTCCCACCTTCCCCTCCGTCCCCATCCCTCCCACCTTCCCTTCCGTCCCCATCCCTCCCACCTTCCCCTCCGTCCCCATCCCTCCCACCTTCCCCTCCGTCCCCATCCCTCCCACCTTCCCCTCTCATCCCATCCCTTCCACCTTCCCTTCCGTCCCCGTCCCTCCCACCTTCCCCTCCGTCCCCATCCCTCCCACCTTCCCCTCCGTCCCCATCCCTCCCACCTTCCCTTCCGTCCCCATCCCTCCCACCTTCCCCTCTGATCCCATCCCACCCACCTTCCCTTCCGTCCCCATCCCTCCGACCTTCCCTTCCGTCCCTATCCCTCCCACCTTCCCTTCAGTCCCCATCCCTCCCACCTTCCCCTCTGATCCCATCCCTCCCACCTTCCCTTCCGTCCCCATCCCTCCCACCTTCCCCTCTGATCCCATCCCTCCCACCTTCCCTTCCGTCCCCATCCCTCCCACCTTCCCTTCCCTTCCCATCCCTCCCACCTTCCCCTCCGTCCCCATCCCTCCCACCTTCCCTTCCGTCCCCACCCCTCCCACCTTCCCCTCTGATCCCATCCCTCCCACCTTCCCTTCCGTCCCCATCCCTCCCACCTTCCCCTCTGATCCCATCCCTCCCACCTTCCCTTCCGTCCCCATCCCTCCCACCTTCCCTTCCCTTCCCCTCCGTCCCTATCCCTCCCACCTTCCCTTCCGTCCCCATCCCTCCCACCTTCCCCTCTGATCCCATCCCTCCCACCTTCCCTTCCGTCCCCATCCCTCCCACCTTCCCTTCCGTCCCCATCCCTCCCACCTTCCCCTCTGATCCCATCCCTCCCACCTTCCCTTCCTTCCCCATCCCTCCCACCTTCCCCTCCCTCCCCATCCCTCCCCCCTTCCCATCCTTCCCCACCCCTCCCACCTTCCCTTCCGTCCCCATCCCTCCCACCTTCCCCTCCGTCCCCATCCCTCCCACCTTCCCATCCGTCCCCATCCCTCCCACCTTCCCTTCCGTCCCCATCCCTCCCACCTTCCCTTCCGTCCCCATCCCTCCCACCTTCCCCTCCGTCCCCATCCCTCCCACCTTCCCTTCCGTCCCCATCCCTCCCACCTTCCCCTCTGATCCCATCCCTCCCACCTTCCCTTCCGTCCCCATCCCTCCCACCTTCCCTTCCGTCCCCATCCCTCCCATCCTTCCCCTTCCCCTCCGTCCCCATCCCTCCCACCTTCCCCTCCGTCCCCATCCCATCCCTTCCCACCTTCCCTGTCCGTCCCCCATCCCTCCCACCTTCCCTTCCGTCCCCATCCCGTCCCCACCTCCCTCCCTTACCCATCCCTCCCGTCCCCATCCCATCCCTCCCACCTTCCCCTCTGATCCGTCCCCATCCATCCCTCCCACCTTCCCTTCCGTCCCCACCTTCCCCTCTGATCCCATCCCTCCCACCTTCCCTTCCGTCCCCATCCCTCCCACCTTCCCCTCAGATCCCATCCCTCCCACCTTCCCGTCCCATCCCTCCCACCTTCCCTTCCGCCCCCATCCCTCCCACCTTCCCCTCCGTCCCGATCCCTCCCACCTTCCCTTCCGTCCCCATCCCTCCTTCCCCTTCCCTCCTCCCTCCGTCATCCCATCCCCTCCGTCCCCATCCTTCCCACCTTCCCCTCTGTTCCCATCCCTCCCACCTTCCCTTCCGTCCCTATCCCTCCCACCTTCCCTTCCGTCCCCATCCCTCCCAGCTTCCATTCCCTTCCCATCCCTTCCACCTTCCCCTCCGTCCCCATCCCTCCCACTTCCCTTCCGTCCCCATCCCTCCCACCTTCCCCTCTGATCCCATCCCTCCCACCTTCCCTTCCGTCCCCATCCCTCCGACCTTCCCTTCCGTCCCTATCCCTCCCACCTTCCCTTCCGTCCCCATCCCTCCCACCTTCCCCTCTGATCCCATCCCTCCCACCTTCCCTTCCGTCCCCATCCCTCCCACCTTCCCCTCTGATCCCATCCCTCCCACCTTCCCTTCCGTCCCCATCCCTCCCACCTTCCCTTCCCTTCCCATCCCTCCCACCTTCCCTTCCGTCCCCATCCCTCCCACCTTCCCTTCCGTCCCCACCCCTCCCACCTTCCCCTCTGATCCCATCCCTCCCACCTTCCCTTCCGTCCCCATCCCTCCCACCTTCCCCTCTGATCCCATCCCTCCCACCTTCCCTTCCGTCCCCATCCCTCCCACCTTCCCTTCCCTTCCCCTCCGTCCCCATCCCTCCCACCTTCCCTTCCGTCCCCATCCCTCCCACCTTCCCCTCTGATCCCATCCCTCCCACCTTCCCTTCCGTCCCCATCCCTCCCACCTTCCCCTCCGTCCCCATCCCTCCCACCTTCCCCTCCGTTCCCATCCCTCCCACCTTCCCTTCCGTCCCCATCCCTCCCACCTTCCCCTCTGATCCCATCCCTCCCACCTTCCCTTCCGTCCCCATCCCTCCCACCTTCCCTTCCGTCCCCATCCCTCCCACCTTCCCTTCCGTCCCCATCCCTCCCACCTTCCCCTCCGTTCCCATCCCTCCCAGCTTCCCTTCCGTCCCCATCCCTCCCACCTTCCCCTCTGATCCCATCCCTCCCACCTTCCCCTCAGATCCCATCCCTCCCACCTTCCCTTCCGTCCCCATCCCTCCCACCTTCCCCTCCGTCCCCATCCTTCCCACCTTCCCCTCTGATCCCATCCCTCCCACCTTCCCCTCCGTCCCCATCCCTCCCACCTTCCCCTCTGATCCCATCCCTCCCACCTTCCCCTCAGATCCCATCCCTCCCACCTTCCCTTCCGTCCCCATCCCTCCCACCTTCCCCTCCGTCCCCATCCCTCCCACCTTCCCCTCTGATCCCATCCCTCCCACCTTCCCCTCGCCGGAACAAAGGCCCGCCGAGGAAGCCCCGCCAGTTAGCCAGTTCCTCCGGCGTGCGACAGCTGCCTGTAACTTGTGAGAGAAGACTTCCGCCAGCGATGGAGGGGGAAGCCAGGCTGCTCCTCTGTGCGATGGACGAAGCGTGAACAGGAATTAGGCCACATAATGTAGCTAAGGCAGCCTCGTCCGAGATATTTGGGTGATGGTGGAGGCCCATCTTGGATGACCGAATCTGGAATAAGAATTAGATTTCTTACTTATGTGTGTGTGTGTGTGTGTATTTATGTGCGTGTGCATTACTGTGTGTCTGTGTTTGTGTGTGTTTGTGTTTGTGTGCGTGACTGTGTGTGTGTGTGTGTGTGTATTATTGTCTCTGTAATATAAGTTGGGCATTTATTTTCTATCACGTGTATCCAACTTGACACCCTAATTATCTATACGATAACACTTATCACACCACTCCCAATACCGTTTTTTACCAATAATACATTATTGCTTTACGGTATATTCTTGTACCTATATACTTATACACAAATCATCAACAGTTTTTCTTTATTCCCTCTCTTTCTACCCCCATCGCCTCCTCCTTTTCTTCTTGGCCGCCTCGCAACGCCAGACGCTAACGACATCATTCTCCCATTAAGACACGGAGTAGCGTCTACTAGGAAAAATATCCTCTTTATGTCAGCTCTCCAGACGTCACTTCCAAGCTTATGGTCATGGCCTCCTGAACAGATGCTGTATTGATACTGTATTACTTCACCTGACAAACTGTGATTTTTTGCTTTTGTTTTTCTCTCGCCCTTAAATTATCTGTTATTAGTAAGTATATTGTGTTTCTGACTGTTACCCAATTGACTGCTGCTAACACCAGATGCAAATTTCGTCTACGTTCTTCACGACTGAAATCGAGATTGCACACTTCAAAGGGGTTGTTGACAGATTAATGAACATACCAATTCCATAATATAACAATGATATAGATCTGAGATTCCAACATGGTTAGCAAGCTCGTAGCGATAACATAACATAAAGAATGTACATTACTGTCACCAAGAGTAAACCTTTGTGAATGCGTAAGTAATATTGTCCCATATGTTTCAAATCGTGTATAAAACACACTGTTGCGCAAAAGTATACCTACCATAATGGTCAGAGAAGAAGGGCAGAAGACAAACCATGAATGTACTCGCTACCTTGCACAGAAATAGCAACGGTTCCATACACTTCATTGAAACCGGAAATACGATGACTTTGAATTAAAGTCTCGTTTCATCCGCTTCATCGCAAACAGAATCCCTCGCTACTTCTGACATTACCGCCCGTAACTCCTTCACCTCACAAGTGTCAGAGATAAGCCTCAATTTTACTTCAAAATTTCAGCCACTGGTCTACTCTGTTCCGTTCAGATTGACCTCGGTTACCTTGATCAAATCGCATCTCTCAAAACAGCTCGCCATTTTCCCAAGTAACTTATGCTTTTACGTGTGTATTCTCACTGTTCATATTGTTATTCGTGCTTTCCATTGCCATTTTGCTTATTCTTACTTTATTCATTACATTTTTTCACATCGTGTATCTAGTATGTGATTTTCATAGCAGACGTATATCACAAATTCCTTCATTAACGTTACCCTCAACATCTTCAAATACCAATCTTCTCCTTTATCGACAGCTTCTTTCTCTCTGACAAATCCCCTCCCTATCCCTAATATTTCTTGATACACAGAATCCATCACTGGAATAGAAATCTTTTCACTCTCATATGTACAGATAGATAAGGCAGATAAATTTATTATGATTCTCACATTCCTGTACATTAACCTACTGGTCTCTATCCTTATGCAGTCATTCAGTGGTTATGCTACGGTGTTTGCTTATCACCTAAACACACGCACACAAATGGCCTCGTCATACTTATTATTAATCCCCCCGTCTACGCCCCCCTCACCCTTTCACTTCTTGGCAGCCAAAAAATACCAACCGCCAAGAGCATTCAAGAATCGTCTACTTAACCAGATCTCCAGATATCACTCAAATCAGCCTAGACTACTTTCCACCTTTTGTTGTGATCTTGCTGAACTATTGTGACCTATTCATAGTAAACACTGAACATTTGTCTGTAAGTACACCAGTGATTGTAATAGGAAAAAGGATAATGTTTTATTTTGAGACAACTCGATAGTCATTACACTGTAGTCTGGAACAATGACAATATCCTGTCCATCAAGGTAATTCTTGTATGTTTTACTTACTTGAACAAAGTTTGATTCGATTTAATCTGGTTTCAAACTTCAACTACTCCGAGTATATTTTCCAGATGCTACTTTAATTAGATTTTAACTTTTAATTACAGGTAAATGTAAAACATGTAATATGAAATAAGTAGAGAGTTCGAACTTTAATGCATTACCTGAATTGCTTTGGTTTTTCGCTCAACTAGTTGGTAGCCAAGAGGTAATACTTGGTTTGCTATGATATTATACTACTTATAGTACTATAACATCGAACAAGATTTCATAAATCCTTATTTTCAGCACTGAAATTTTCCATGTTTTTTGACTTAGTATTTACCGAACCATTGTTTCCACACGTCTTTTTAACACTTAGAACATCGTCACGTATGTCTCTTCTACAGCATCTGTTCTCTTTCTCAGTACATACAAGAAAAAATTTACATTTCGCTTTCTTTGTTTTAGCCACTTAAAAAAAAGGAATTTGACACAAATGCTTTTACTGATATCTCTCATCCCTTGCCTGGCATCTGTCACCATTTGTTTACGTTATGGCTGCTTATATATTCATTCCTCTCCCTACCTGAACGTACCTCCCTTTTCATGCTATCCTTGCTAATATTTCCCTTTGTTTTTCGTAATCACGCTTATATCTTCCCTTACTCGCAATGCATTTCTTTGATAATTACATATCCTTCACTCTACCATTCTTGCATGTCCTTTTCTTCATTCTACATATTCTCCCTTTTGTTCTATCCTTTCTTACAACACCATTTTCTTCCCTATTTTATCACGTTCTTTTAATACTATCTTTCACGTATCCTTAATCTTTGCCTTCATTCTAAAGTCGTCAGTTTCTTTACAGTTCAAATCTTTGGCCATCTTCTATTATGGTCACTTACTTTTCTCTCTCTCTCCATTAATCACTTTTACACGTCCTAAGATCCTTGTCTCCCTTCTGATGTCGCCACATTCTTCTTGGTTTTATCTTTCTTTACTAATCACCCTTTTAAAAGTCCTTTTATCCCTGCCCTCCTTATTATATCTCTCCCGTAACCACTACCTATTTACACACTTGATACTTATTTTTATTCTAACATCGTTAATTCCTTGTTTTCATCTTCCTGCCTTTATTTAACTATTTTATTTCAATTTATTTATTTTCCACCGATCTTTGTTTTCTTTATACTGTCTTCCTTTCTTCCGTATTATCTTTCCCCCATAATCGCCTCTTTACACCTCCTTGCATCCTTGTCTTGCTTCTTACACCTTTTTTCACTTCCGCCAATCCTTGCCCTCCTACCTCGGCATTCGTTCTCTTCCCTGCCGTTTCAGCCTCTCCTCTGACATGTCCGTTGCTCTAATCAATGTGTCGTCAGCCCCGCGCCGTTATTTTCCCCGCTGTTAATGGCCGCAATTCTTTTCTGTAGGCTGCCTAGGTATTATTTACAACGGTTCTGACGTT
>NC_091560.1:23241227-23248727 GCF_042767895.1 Penaeus vannamei
TTGCGGTACAAACATTCTTTAGGTAAAAAAATTAAAAAATTATACACAAAGTCTTTGTTTTTCTTTGTCCCCATCTCTTATTTAATGTAATTCTATACTGCTTATGTTCGGCAAAACGTGTTTTATTTTAGGACAATGTTGAAACAGAGGATAACATGGCACCAGAATACGAGAAGCATTGTTCGCGCATTATAAACATACAGCCTTCTAGGTGCAACGGCAGGGAAGCTCACCGTGGATTACAGCAGGATGCTGCTGCTGCTGTTGTATTGTTGTTGCAAATAACAATAAGAGCAACAACAATAATAATGATAATGTCAATAATAATGATGATGGTGATGATGATGATGAAAATGATAATGATGATGATAACGATGATGATGATGATGATGATGATGATGATGACGATGATGATGATGATGATGATGATGATGATGATAATAATAATGATAACAATAATTATTATGTTTCATCATTATCGATATAAATAACTGATAAAGTCAGTTTTACCATATGTATTCATTAAGATTATAATAATGAGAATACTATGTATAGTTAGTAAGCAACTGAGAATAATGATGAACATACAATTTTGAGCTTACAGTCTTTCTGTGTATACATATATTCGTTTTATTTTAAACCCTATAAAAAGCCACCGTTATTTCTTCTTCAGGTATATGAGTATGAAAATCTTGTAGCAAAATTAAATGTGTCTTTCCGAGACATTGTATATATATTTTATTTACCTTAAGAACATTAAAAGAAAAGTAAGAAAAGAAAAATCTGGAATATCAGTCATGGGCCTACAAACAACAAACCCATTATTACGACAGAACGTAACATTAACTAAATATCGAACATTAACTAAATATTTATGGCAATCGTACATAAACATTCGTGAGGCAAAACATTTCGTCTTGTTGCTTTATAACTATCACCATTTACCAAATAAAGCAAGCAACCAAACAAGGCCAAAGTATTACCGACCAAGAGGCAAACATGAGCCTTATTGCTTCCAACCGCTCCAGCAGTAGGTCAACGAAACAAACAAACAGACCCCGAGACCTCACCGATCGGGGGCTGGGTCATCCATCTCCATTCCTCCCCGACGTAAGCTGACCTCCGCGTCCGAGTGATGGGCCCTTCGGTCGGGCCACGCGATGCCGGAGTCATACATCTACGGTCTACTTTACGACCCTCTTACCCCATTCACTTAAGGAAGGAAGCCATTCTCCTTCGGAAATTCTCTACGGATGAAGTAACTGCTGTTATCAGCGGTTATTCCCGTTACCCAGCGTGAATTATGGGGGCATTAATTACATTGGGAGAAGGGCGCGTTCTGAAGTGTGGCATATCATACTCTCATTGGATATTCTCGGGCTCGTAAGTACCACATTATCAATGATAATTTTCACAACGATCCTGAATACTGATATATGTCTGGCGTTTCAGTATTGGAAAAAGTTTCATTACACAGAAGAAAAACAATGTTCTCCACTAAAAGAAACTATTATAATACTATCTAACTGCAAATATATAGAATGGTATACATAATAATTTACATAACACACACTCACACACAGTCTATGTATGTCCGTGTACGTAGATTTTGCCAACATAAGGCCTTTTTTGTAGCTTCCCGAAATTGCAAACACTGATACTTCATTGGTTTTGTATCAGGTCGCTACAACTCACGATTATCATCGAATTTCCAATGACATACAAAGTTTTTATTTTTTTTTATTTTTTAATACTTTAATCTGCATATGAAAAGTGAAAATTGAATGAGGTTTTGCATCTTATCATAGCCACTGTGATTGAGCTCTGTGTCCGAATCAGATAATTAGATAATACCAATGATCAGAGGTTATTTACTTTTTGAGCCTGTAAATTTGAATCGTAGAGGTAATGAATGATTTTGAAGACTCAATAACACGTCACATGATTCTTAAAATGTTGTTCCAGCGACTGACTTCAAATTTTTCCCAAGAAACTGACGATGCGATTCGTAATTAATGAAAATATAAATTCCTATTTGAGCCTGCGTGAAATATATCTGGAAAATATCGCGCTCTGATTGGCTGGTCAGAGTGTATCAGACTGTTTCGGGGAAGGGACAAACACTGATACAAAATGAAAAGATGTCTCACCTGGTTCCAATAATGTGCGCGTAAAGGGGAAACATGTATCAGTGTATCAAATTGTTTGGGTTTTCGGGGTTGCTAAAAACAAACTATTTATTACACAGTATGTAAATACATGCATGCAATCTACATGAACACATACAAGATATCCTTTTCCTTCCCATTCTTAAACCATTCCTCAGCAGTTAGGGGATAGCTGTCTGTATCTTTTTTCTTTCGGATTCTCTGTTTTGTGCGTCCTCTGGTCTTTTCCCATTGTCTTCATGCCCTTTTTATTATACGGACAGAACTTGGAGACCGGTATTAGCTCATATTATCTTGCAAAATGGAAAACACATTTTATCATTAATATTATCATCAATTAAAAAGAAAAAAGACAAAATTTCAATGAAGACGGGCACGTATGTCAGTCCCAGAATCTCAAAAATAATGAAATATTTGACATTTATAATATCAAGTAGTCTGCAAAGATAGATGAACTTGCAATTCGCTTGATATATGTGTGTGTATGTTCTCTCTCTCTCTCTCTCTCTCTCTCTCTCTCTCTCTCTCTCTCTCTCTCTCTCTCTCTCTCTCTCTCTCTCTCTCTCTCTCTCTCTCTCTCTCTCTCTCTGTCTCTCTCTCTCTCTCTCTCTCTCTCTCTCTCTCTCTCTGTGTGTGTGTGTGTGTGTGTGTATGTGCGTGTGCGTGTGTGCGTGTGTATGTGCGTGTGCGTGTGTGCGCGCGCGCGCGCGCGCGCGCGTGTGTGTGTGTGTGTGTGTGTGTGTGTGTGTGTGTGTGTGTGTGTGTGTGTGTGTGTGTGTGTGTGTGTATGTGTGTGTGTGTGTGTGTGTGTGTGTGTGTGTGTGGTGCAATGGTAACGTGCTTGTCTACCAATCTTGCTGACCTGTGTTTGATCCTGCGCCCTGCCAGTGGATGGTAACCCCAGCCATTCCTTGCACACAGGGGGAGATTTAGAAGCAAAATAAAACAGTATGTTACAGTAAATAATATCCATTGTAACAAATGGAAGTCTCTCTTTCTGGTTACAGAATCCCACAAGACCTATTCATATGCATTCTCTAAACATCTTTCTCTAAACAGATTCTTTGAGGCTGAATAAAACTAGGATTTGCATTAACATTTTTGTCATCACGTCATCTATTATTTGTGAGGCGCGTCCTTTGTTTTACTTTCGCATTTTCCTTTTAATAATTTGACGCTCATACCTCAATGAAAAATGCCGGAGACTACAATGACAAAAATTCGCATAAAGTTGCTTTTGGTGTATCAATTTCTCTCTACGAGCTCTTACATATTATTTTTGTCTGCAGAATCAAGGGATTTGCCGATATGTACATTACGTTGCGTGTACACAGTGAATTGCATTCTTATATATTTGTTATGTATGTGTAAAGAGGGGCCTTCATGGTGCGCAAATAATGAAATATACAATTATACGCTATATAGGTAACGGTAACTACTTTACTCGATATCAAAAATTTACAAATATCAAGCCTCTCTTCTGTCCGAACGAACAAAGTAGAGATCGATCTCTTTTTTTCTTCCTCTTAAGATCTTCAGATCTTATTACATCATATCTCGTATAAAATATATTACTTTTTGGAAATACTAGACCGCCATCAACTTTTGCCTTTTACTTTGAGTTTCCCTTCACCCGAAGTTGGGGAACATTGCCTGTAACAGCTCTTCATATCTTGGTGATCTTTCCGTTACCTGTTGCAACATTCTCATTTCAGTCCTTTAAGAATTTGATTTCTTCTTTCTAACTACCCAAGCCTTTGCCTCATCCATCGGTACTGATCTTACCTCTGTTTTGTACCGCTTTAGCCTATTTCATCGGCGTATTCGTCACACCTGTTACTTCCTTCCACTTGGCTTAATCTGCTTATCAACTAAAAGCCCATCTCCCGTCTTCTCACTTCCGCCATTATGATTTCAAGAATCTGTTTTTCTTTCTCGCTTGTAGCATATTGTACACTTTGTTTTCAACTGTTCTTGATAACTGCAATGCCTCTTCTACAAATCAGACTTCATTTCAATAATCTTCAATTCTTGTTCTTCCAGTCTTTCCTGCCACAATCTTGTAGCCCGTCCTTATTTTTCCCTAGGCGATCATCTGCACACAAGATTCCCCATGTGCTCATTTTTCTATGTTTTAAAATGCAGTTCTGACCGATAATGGCAAATTTCACACCGTACCTGAATGATCCCAAACTGCCTCTCGCCAATAGCAGTCATACATCTCAGCCACTGATCTAATATTCGTAGTGCACTATCATGCTATGCATAGGCAGTGTAATTCAAACTCTAGCTTAGACTTGGGCAGCAGCATCATTTTTCAGGTTGTTATGTATTCCTTCATGTTCCCATACCTCTTTTAGGAAGTCTCCCATCTAGGCTGTTCCATTCTCTCCCAGAGCATTTATGATGTCTATTAATTCTGATTGTTCACCTTTTTCTCATCCAAAATTAGGCCCTTTTCCTCCCAAACATCATCAAATTGTTTGTTGTTGTCGTAGTAGTTTTTTTCAACATCCATTAATGCATCAAAGTACTATTTTCATCTGTTTGCGGTATCTTCCACTGTAGTCATCAGTATACAAATGTATCCGTAATTAAAGAAACGGAATGAGCTAAATGTTATTTTACATGTAGCTGTCCTATAAAGTCTGCATATTTACCAAATAATCCCTGGACATTTCTTCAGTCGCGATGAAGTAGGAAGTTTTAGAAATATGAATAATGATATATAATATAATAGAAGATATTAGTACATATTCCTTTTAACATTCAGATTTTGTTAGCATGAAGATGCGAATGATCAAACTGATATCGTCAGAAAATGGTCATGAAGGTAATAAAGATCATAGTAATGTTTAAAGATGTAATTAGGTATATCAACTTATCTAGGCCAATTCTATAACAAAATTTTGTTTTTATGTTCGTTACTTTCACGATGATTATATCACTCTATGCCTGCAATTAACATGCACATTCAAAATTAGCGTGCCACAGTTCCTGTATGTAAAACAAATAAATAAGTAAATAAATAAAAGTAAAACGTGTTTGAAAGGTTCTACGGACTAATAATATTAGCTTTTTCATTTTATTTTATTATCATTACCATCACCATCGTTATTATTACTATTATCATCATTCGTTCTTTCTTCCCTCCCCACATGAAGTCTAGGAAACAAAAGCATAATGATTATTCGCATAGACAAATGAAAATATTTATCATGCGTACATACACACCCGCGCGCGCACGTTCATGCTTAATTATATTTAAGTATTAATAATGTTTGTATTCATACACTAATAAAGATACAGTGTATGACAAACCTAGCTCTGATGTTTTATGTGTGTGTGTGTGTGTGTGTGTGTGTGTGTGTGTGTGTGTGTGTGTGTGTGTGTGTGTGTGTGTGTGTGTGTGTGTGTGTGTGTGTGTATGTGTGTGTGTGTGTGCGCACACACACACACACACACACACACACACACACACACACACACACACACACACACATATATATATATATATATATATATATATATATATATATATATATATATATATATATATATATACATAAAAGAAAAAAAAGAAAAAAATATATATATATACATATACATACACACACACACACACACACACACACATATATATATAAATATAAATATATATATATATATATATATATATACATATACATATATATCCATATATATTCTTATATATACACATATACAAATGTGCGTCTGTGTGTGTGTGTGTGTGTGTGTGTGTGTGTGTGTGTGTGTGTGTGTGTGTGTGTGTGTGTGTGTGTGTGTGTGTGTGTGTGTGTGTCTGTGTGTGTGTGTGTGTGTGTGTGTGTGTGTGTGTGTGTGTGTGTGTGCGTGTGTGTGTGTGTGTGTGTGTGTGTGTGTGTGTGTGTGTGTGTGTGTGTGTGTGTGTGTGTGTGCATGTGTGTGTGTGTGCGTGCGTTATATATGTATATATATATATATATATATATATATATATATATATATATATATATATATATATATATATATATATATGTACACACACACACACACACACACACACACATGCACACATATGAAGAAAGATCCTTCACATTCTTCTACCCAACCCTTCGAGCACCGCAGTATAGTTCCGTGGGCGGAAGCTACAGGTTGGAGGTCTTAAGAGATTTCCAGAAGTAAAAATCATATGCATTAAAGTAATTTGAAACAGTCATAATGATTCTTTATGATTAAGAACAATAAACAATAATTAGAATTAATATGATTTAGATAGTACAAGCGAGCTAATTCATAATGGAAATTGTAAATTTGATTTAGCCATAAAATACGAGAAGACTTGTGAAATTAAGCAATAATATAAATAGAATGTGGGTACGCCATTACTCTTTTATCGAAAAGTTAATTTGGTCTGTTAATGAAAGTATACTCTAAATGCTGATAACAATAATCATTATCATAATTCAGAAAATGAGCATAATTAGCTTTACGGATGCGACAGTGTTTATTACATTTTGGATTCAGTTGCCATAATAGGCAATCAGGGATAAAAGTTTATGGAAAAGTGTCATTTCTGATATGACCATTTACGATTAAAAGCTGTAATACAAATTCATAATGATTTGTTATACACTATATATCTTAAATCAACTATCGAATAGAAATACAATTACTAATTCCACAATACAAGAGGAAAGGACAGATTTAATTATCTGCGTTTTGAGTGATATGAATATTATATATATATATATATATATATATATATATATATATATATATATATATATATATATATATATATATATATATATATATATATATATAAAACGGTAGGCAACTGTCTGATTAATACAACACTTCCTCAGTTGCAGGTAGCCTAGATATCAAAATACAGTGAGCAATGAGATTCAAGGGGAAACCTGCTTTAATTTTGGCTTTTCCTTGGTGATGCTTACCGTCAGTGTGTTATAATTCACAAGATGCAGTTCAGAAAAATAGAGAACGTTGAATAGTTAACCCTAGAGGTCCAGTGATAGTGTGAAGTATTAGCTTCTAATATAATTCAGTACTAATATTTCTTCACGTATATTGGTGTTAGATTCAGTACAAGACCTAACCATGGACATCCTTTTTCTTTTCTTTTCATTTTTTAACTGTTTACATTTATGGAGAGAAACATCATGTTTTTTGAGCAGGAAGACCTTTTGGCTCCCCATGAGATTTCTTAACTGGAGGCGAATTCTCAGGAAGTTCTTCAGAGAAAGGCTTCGACCGACGAGGATCATCTCGCGTCCCATTTCTTTCCCTCAGACCAGATGGATGAAGTTAG
>NC_091560.1:23298727-23306227 GCF_042767895.1 Penaeus vannamei
ATGTTTATATTTGTTATCCGTATAAACAATCGGCCACCGGATAAACTCAAAAATATTGAGTTTTACGCTTTCTAAATGTTCAAATCACTGGAAATATCCAAAACAGCAAAAGTTTTAAACCTGGTATTTCTGGAAAACACGAGATTTTCACTATACCATCGGGTCCACAGAATATGTAATATTCCGATATCTTTATGATTTTTTTCTTTTTCTTTTTCCTATTTTCCTGCTTTAGTTTGCCTTTTGTTTATTTTTTTAGTGGAGCATGTTCAAAAGAATTCCTTGTCTATATTTACTTGCATCAAAAGCGTTTTTTTATAGTAAAGAATCTGCATTTGAGGAAAATATCCTCTCTTCTCTCTCTCCTTTTTGGGCCATCCGTGAATTTCTTCACAGTCCACCCTGGATATCCCTCTGAATGCAAGTTGTGTCTCCACCCTATCGTCATTCCCCACACGCCCCATCCCCTCACTCTTTCACTACAGTACCCTCACCCTTTTATATTCAACGCTTTCAATCATATTCATCAAGTCCCTGGAAATTATGCTCACTAGATTCACTCATTTTCCACTTTCCTCAAATTTTAAAACGTATATTATAATTTCACTAGCTTTTCCCTCCCCTTCTTCCCCCTGTTTACTTACCCTTGTTCATGTATTTCCATGCTATTATCATCCTTCCCCCTAGTCTACATATTCTTAACTCGCTATTCTTGTCAACCAGATCTCTTAAATTTCCGTACGCTTCTACATTAACAGCGTTGCTCCTCGTCCTTCCTTTACTCGCTCCCTGCCTTCCTTCATTCAAAACACCTTCTCCCGGCTTTGCAAAATCCTTTTCAATGTTGCTCCCCCTCCCCCTGTATCCCCTCTGTCCTTCCTCTCTCTCCTTACTCCGTTCGTCTCTCCTTCTCCCGCCTTTCCCTCGCGATCCCCTCGTCTCTCACCCCCAGTTACTCTCGCGTATCTCCTCCCTTGCCAGTCGTCGAGAGGATAAAGCTAATGGACTCCTAACGGGTGGAATCTCGATGGGAGACGAAGACATATACGCGGTGGGCGTAACACGATTCCTTGCTTGAAAGAAGCCATTATTGAAGATTAGTGGCTCAGACTGTGATTCCGTGAGTAATGATGCGGATGTCGCAAAGCAGGCGCTCGCTCGGGCTGTGTTGCTTCATCTCGCCTCTTGCGCCACGTCAAAACAGCGAAGCGCTCCGCTGCTCCGCTTGGCCGGCCTCGTTCCCTTTCCTTGTAAGGGGAGAAGTTATGCAAGGGGCAAATAAGGACAGACTGAAATACGATTCACAAGTACATGCCGGAAAATGCGTGAGTAATTTAGAAAGCGAATAGATTAGAAAAAAATGAACATGAGTCTAGAAAGCTTCAGATTATCGTTCGTATCCGTAGCCAGAAATTCTCAGAGGCCTCTGAACTGGAAAAAAACTAGAGCAGTTCTTAACCTGTGGTCCATTTATGGTTTTCAAGGATAAGATAAAGATCAGAATTTAAATTAGCGTTTTACTATTATTATTATCATGATCATTATTTCTATTATTGTTATTATTTATTCATTCTTTTTCTAAGATTTACTTTAGAATTTGATGATACTTTGTCATATATATATATATATATATATATATATATATATATATATATATATATATATATATATATATATATATATATATATATATATATATATATATATATATATATATATATATATATATATATATATATATATATAAGACAATCAAATCTCAATAAATAAAGTACATTCTACACATTGCATTTAAAATTGTTCATATTTCGGGGAAGGGGGTATATAGCTTTTAAAAGATTCTTAATATGGTCCATATTCTCCAAAAAGGTCAGGAAAAATAATGATAATCATAGATAGAAATAAAATAAAAGTAAGGTAAAGTAAGAGAAAATAAATAAAATTGTATAAGATACCAATGTAATAATAATGAAATTAAATAATAGATAATATAAAGAATAATGAAATGAAATGAAAGACGAGAAAACAAAATGAAATAAAAATAAAGGAAATACATTGAAATTTAATTATCTGTATTCATGCCGGTGAATGTACAAAAATATATAAATGAGAATGAATATCTTTGCAAGAGATGTATTTGGCCGGTTTCAAATATATCTTTGTCAGAAATACAAAACCGGTCAATACATCTCATTCATATCTCTTCAGAATGAGTTAATAGTACTGATAATGATTAATATAATGGCAACTGGAATGAAATAAAATCAAACAAGATATAAAATAATAATAAATAAAAAATAAGATGAAATAGAGAATAAAGTAAAATAAAATGAATTGATAAACAAATTAGATTTAATAAAATGATACGCAAT
This sequence comes from Penaeus vannamei, assembly GCF_042767895.1. NCBI lineage: Eukaryota > Metazoa > Arthropoda > Malacostraca > Decapoda > Penaeidae > Penaeus > Penaeus vannamei. Next base: position 23,301,100 of record NC_091560.1, read on the forward strand.
AAGGTCAAATGAAATTAGATAATTAGATAAAAGTGACAAAAAATGAAATGAAATATATTGAAATAGATAAAATGATACAAAATAAAATGAATATAATAAAACCCAGACGAAAAAAATAATTTGAAATGAAATTAAATGCAATAAATAAAATAAATGTAACAAGATAATGATAATTATAGATATAAATGTATAGATAATATTAATAGTAAAATCATTGACAATGATAAAAATAGTAATAACAATAATAACAATGATAATGATAAATACAATAATATGATAACAGATATAATCATAACATAAAAATAACAGAAAATATAAATATATATAACCCTTTCAAAATGTTCTTTTTTTTAAATGTTCGTGTCCGAAAGTGTAAATGTTCAAAAAAATTGAAAATGTTTCAAAATGTTCAAAAGTTTACACACACACACACACACACACACACACACACACACACACACGCACACACACACACACACACACACACACACACACACACATATATATCCCTTTGGAAATGTTCAAAATGTTTCAAAGTTTTAAAAAAGTAAATATTCAAAATTTTCATATATAAATAAAGATATAACCCTTTCAGTGTTCAAAAATGTTCAATGTTTCAAAATCAAAATTACGGTATTTTGGGACACCCCTATAAAGGTATCTAGAGAATTTTAATCATTAATCATATATATAAATAAAAATATTTCACTTTCAAAATGTTCAAAATGGGTCAGAAATGTTCAAAATGTTCAAAATGGTTGAAATAATTTAGAGGATGAATGATGGAGACCGATGAATTTCGTTGATTTAAACGTCGATTCTACACAGAAAAGGACTATGATGGAGAAGAATCTGATGAAAGCGAACCGTCCAAGAAACAACATGAATCTGCAGACACACAATCACACATGCACACAGAAATGACCTCTGCAGTGACGGTGTTTTGGGGACACCACTATAAGTTTATATAAGGAATGAAAATATAACCCTTTCAAAATGGTTCTGAAATAAACTCGGCAGTAACGGTGTTTTGTGTTTCTGTGTTTCTGCGCGTGTGTATATGCACACACATATATCGATATGTACACGCCCACACACACATACACATACGCAGATGCACACACAAACACAATGCACGCATACACATAAAACACACACGCAATCAAAATATAAATAAAAATATAACCAAAATTATATCCCTTTCAAAATGTTCAAAATGTTTAAAATGGTTCAGAAATGTCCTTGGCGGTGAAGGTGTTTGGGGACACCTCTATAAAGGTATCTAGAGAATGAAATTGAAGTGTTATTTGATGAAAGGATGTCAACCAACAATAAGACAACTAACATCTTTCTTAGATAAATGCAAGGCGAATCTACTAGCATCGGCGTTACTGCACCATGAAATGACAAACCATTTCACTTATGACAATAGGATTGGAACATGGGTTGAACGCTCGCCATAATTAAGAGGATGAGTGATGAAGACAGCGATGAAGGTCGTAGATCAAAACGCCGATTCGACGCAGAAAGACTAATGAAAAGGTACCATCTAAGAAACAACATGAATCTGCAGACTTTTAGATAAATAAAGCAATTTTTGTAAAACATGCCTCTTTTATTTCACATATAATAACCTTTTAAAATGGTTCAAAAATCACCTCGGCGGTGTCTGTGAGGACATCTAGCATGTCAGCTGACAGTATTTACAATACTATCGCTACGATGTCTGAAGACATAGTCGCGCAGAAGCGAAGACAGAGGCACTTGTGGAAGTTGAGGTGTACATGTTATGTGTGTGTGTGTGATAGCTTTAGCGACATCATCTTCAGTTACAGTCGCTACAGTGAACTGGCCATAACATGTTCAAGATACCTGTTATAGAATATAATGAGGTCAGATTATGCGGAATCAAGAAGAAAACAGAGATGGCGAAGCTACTTTTGTCTATATGTTATAATTTGGGATGAAGTAGTGATGGCTAACAAGAACACTATTGCTGCTCTTGATGTCACTTTGATAGATTTAACAGAGAAAGATGCGTTCACTGGTGATATACCATTAGTATGCGCCGGTAAGGAAAGAACGATGAGTTGAATTATTGTATAAAAAGCAGCTATTTCTGTCCGAATTTGGTTAAATTGGAGCTAACAGAGAACGTTAGACTAAAGAATATAAATACCGCTAACATTGCATCTACAAAGAAGTTGCTGGCAATCGGTTCAACTTCAAATGGAAAAGTACAGTTACCGAAGAAGTTTGGTGTTCAGGTCACACAAGAAAACAGTTGATTGAAAACATGCACGATGACAATAAAAAATAACATAATGAGCTTTGCAATAACTATAAACAAGTCACAGGTGCAGACATTCGATAGATGTGGATTATTGTTAGATACAGCAGACTGCTTCTCTCATGGACAGTTTTACGTCGCATGTTCACGAGTGACAAAGTGGAATTCTCCGAATATCTATACTGGAACTACAAAAGAAAAAAGGCGAAATAGGAGAGGGAACAGGAGAGGTGAACTTTGAGACAACACAAACATCTGACTTCTCTGAAGGAGAGGTGGAGGATGGAACAATTACTATTCCTGAAAACGTCTTCAGACTAAAAGAAGAGGCAATTAAGATGATTCTATCGGACTACGACACTGAAGATTCACTGGAGGAACTTAAAGATAACATTTTGGAAACCCGATAAGAACGAGAAACTCGAGATCTTCACCATAATTAAGAGGGTTAGAAATGTTCTCATAGCATTGATATGCCCACATACACATACACATGCACACGCAATCTCATTTCCTAAACAAATTCCCATGATCTACTTAAATATGTAGACAGATAAATAAAATAAATTGAATAAAATATCTCATTTATTTCACATTTGTTAATATTGTGTTACATAAGGGCGAAGCCCTAAGGGCGCAAAGCGAGCAGGCGCCGTTGGCCAAGCAACCTGTGTGTGTGTTTACACACACACCGATACACATACGCACACATTCGCGATTGTGTGTCTGCCTTCACACACACACACACACACACACACACACACACACACACACACACACACACACACACACACACACACACACACACACACACACACACACACATTCGCGATTGTATATACACATGTGCAAACACACACACACAGACCACCTCTTGGGCGTCCTTCTCGGGCTCATAGGCCACCACTTAGGCTTCCATCTCAGGCTACTGGACTGTCGCAGACTCCTAAGACCCACCGTTCTCATTACGGTGATACCACATCTGGCCTGTCTATCATCTGAAGTGCAGCCAAGATTTACCTTTCTAACCTCAGCTAAAAGGTGCTGTGTCCAACTGCCCAGCGAGCATCTATTCAGCCAGTGTTCCAATCTGGAAAGTTCAAACATTTGTGGTATGGCCAGCTTAAGGTTGACGGAGAAAATCTTCGTCCCACGTGGAACTTCTCCAGATTCTCGAAGGAGTGACTCCAACCTAGTTGATGGGCAATAAGTTGAATTGCACACCTACTAGTTTCCTCAGAGGTTTGAGGAGGTCCTTTTAAAATGTCAAATAAATAATGATCTATACATATGCCTATTAAAAAAGTAATATGTGATACCTTACTGACTGAAAAAGAAACGACATATATAAACAAATAAACACAGCAGTAATACTAATTAATATTCATATACATAATAGACAAAGCATAATCTATCAATGGACACTTTATAGCACCTTTGAAAAAGAAACTCTTCTTTCAAAGAGCGACTTATTCACTAATTATAACCTTGCTTACTACTAACAATACACTTTCTAATGGAGACTCTAGGGGCCACAACACTATATATTCAATCTCATTTTCTACTATCACATTTTTATCATATTTTCCACTTTACAACATATCAACCGCATCACTTTGTCGCACTGGACTTTCATTCGTAGGCGATAACCTTGAGGCTAAGCTGAGGTGTAGGAGGGTAGCTACCTTTCTTCCCTTGCCAGTTTCAGAATGACAACTGCGCCATTGGTAGTTTTTCCGTTTAGCCCAGTCGTTCTTAGTAGGCTTAATCGTTAACTCCTAGACGCTATCTCGGCTCAGGAGATAGTTAGTCCCATTAACTGAACATGCCCTCAGAGTGCCTGTGCTGGTTAATCCCCAGGGGCTTTTCTTCCTTAACTACTTTGCTTATGTTGACAGCCAAGCCGTTCTAGACATCTGTAGTCATCTCATCACTGTTGTCAACACTTCTTGAATCTTGTATGCCATGTCTAATAATCACTCAATTTTTATCAGACTAACAAGGAACAAAAACAATCCCTAATGCTGTCCGTCTACCAGTGCCATACACGAATTTTCTTTGATACACATAATCATATTTTATTCAAATTTTGTTGTCATAGTAAGTTTTTCATATGCCAATTTATTTAAATGTAGGCCTATTATTACTGTATTTTACTGTTAATTTTTTGGGTAGCATAACCTAATGGCTCGTGGGGTGGAAATGATTTTAGTCCTCTATGAGTGTGTGCCTAATTTTATAACAGTCATAGAAACATTTTTAACCATTAGTATTTTATTTAATAATGAGTAGGTGTCATATCATTATGGAAATCTTAGCAATAAATTCATTTAAACAGGTAATATTCTCAACTAAATTAATTCATATTTAGGATTAACTCTATACCCTCCCTTTTCCTACGAACTATAAATCAAAAATAAATTTAATAAACCAAATTTAAATATACATGAGACAGCATTGAGACCCTCGTACCCAGTCTATCAGTATTCTTTCCATGATTTTAATAGGGCACAAGGCAATCCTTCCCTTTCCTTTAATCTTTACAATTTCTCTCTTTTACACCACTCTAATAACTAATTTCATTCTCAATCAATCCATTGATACAACCGAAACTCTCGCCTAAAACTAATTTTGTTGCTGTATCTAAGGGCCATGAGATTAACTGAATATATAACAAATAAATATTTCCTAGCAATAAAGCAGTATGTTGTGTTGTTCTCGCCGCATTTTCTCAGCCATTTCTATCTCTGTATATGGGAGAACAGCAATGACTCATACCAATTATTATATATCAATACAAAAAGATTTAACAATTATGTTAATAGACTTATCAAGCAT
>NC_091560.1:23318727-23321227 GCF_042767895.1 Penaeus vannamei
CACTCACTGGAGAAAGGCAGTTTATTTGAGGCTAAATGATACAAATATTTTGTTGTAGGTTATTCTAATCCACACAATAGATTTTCGTTGACGACAAGCAAATCGTAGACATTTATTTTGCAATACGGTGTTTTAAAAAACCGCCAAATTCATTAGAAGCTCACAACACGGATCCGAAGTCTGTGAAAAAATTTTAAAAATCGGTGACGCGATACTCAGCTTCATGGCACGGAAACGGAAATGACACCGAGTCAAAACACGGGACTGCGCCGAACACGTGTGAAGACGTCCGCCGAATCCAAAGTATCGATATCTTTTTTTCACTGACACTGACGGACTGAGCGGAGGCGGCACTGATATATCACTGATATGCGTGAATAGGCCACAGCCGCATATGATCTGTTTCTGGAAAGGAGCAAGACCAGCTGCACTTAAGCCACGGAGAAATACAAGCTTATTAAAAGGAAGGCGGTTTCTTATTCCTACAACGTAAATGCAGCATCTCTGAAAATCAGAATTAATTATTAATTTCAGCTGTCAAGATATGATTGTCATTACATGTTACATGAAAAGGATATTTATAATCTCTTATTTCTGAACCATTGAAGATTTGAGCATTTACCAGACATTATTTCACATGAACGAACGATTTTTTAAATCAATCATTGGCTTTTTCTTCATCATAATAATAGTTTCCATCTCTGTGTTAAAGAATGAATCTATACATGTCTTTTTTCAAATGCATAATGAGTCTCAGTCACCTGTCTTAGTAAAAGGAAACCCATGCACCCACTTCTTGCTGTGCACGTACTGGCTGAGGTTTCTTCTAACTTGGCTCAGGATCCGAGCATGTAAGTATGATCTATGTATTCTGAAAAGTGTCATTAATTTGACTAGTAGGTATAACAGGAAAGCTTGAATAGGAATTTCATGAAGTAATAAGAAATATGCAAATTAGCTTCACTCAAAAAATATACATATATTATAGATAGATATTCAGAGGCCGAGTTACCTATTCATCTTGATGAAGATGTTACTGATAGATTCAAAGCACCTTGAAAATGCAACTTCTCATATGGAGGTGTTCATGGTTTACCGCAGGAAGAGTTGGAACTGACACCGGATGGATTAGTGGTAGCAGCAATGATACCGGCATCGGTGGTGGTTTGAGGCAATTGGGGCTGTGACATACATACATAGTGGCAACTGCACCTTACATCACTCCCCCCTGAGCAGAAATATGATTCATTGTTCTATACCGAGGAATACCTGTACATGCTGTCCCACAACTGAAATCTTGGACACAGGAATATGAAGAAGAGAATATAGTTCATATATTTACCTACAATCTGCCACACCTAATTTGACGTTTTCTTAATATAATAATTAAAATTTCTTTATAAAAATAAACTTTGCTTATGAAAATTAAATATTTGTTTATAAAAATAAAATTATAAAAATTAAACCGAAACTGCCAGGCGTGGATATATGGGATTTTTATACAGTCCGGCCTTAAAGTACAATTTAGTTACCGGCAGGTATTTGGTAATAAACCCGGCCTGTTGACATCATGTTTGGGATCTACCATACTTGGGATCCGTATAATCCAAATGGAGTTTTCATTAATGAAAGAGGCACGTGGGTTTGGACCAGCCTTGTTAAAACTGAAAGTGCACAATGTGAACGCCCACGGGTTCCGACATGTACAGTATCTATATAGATAGATAGACTTTTCTACAGTTATATCTATATCTGTCAATCTAACAAATTAGTGTTCTTTTTTTAATGCTATGAAGCAGAAGCATGAACAAAGGCAATGTTGCCTCTCGTTTTTCCACATGCATAACGCAACTTATCATAAAATCAACATCTAGTTAGAAAAGTGTGACTATTGAGTGGCATGGACATTAACAGGTTTCTATTTATATATACCATTGAACGGATAAGAGGATTGCTGAATTATTACAGTGTTTACTACTGTGTACCCCATGTACCTAAACTTCTGTGTGAGAGAAAACGGAAATCTGATTTTTTTCTGTCGCAATATTCGTGAAATGTATGCTTAGTACGATGTATTTTGTAACACGATGAAAGTCCTTCCCTGTATTTCAATTTAGTTTAGTTTTGTGCTTTATTTACCATCCTGGCTAACTGCACATCCTTGGTCAAAGTTTTTGATGGTTTACAAAAAGGTTCCATGAAGTACCATGGGCAATATGTAAGGGTGCCTTAAGATTCCGCAGTCAAGAAAACATACAGAGGACTTCATTAGTCTGGAAACCGTTCCAGTATTATCATAAAAAATAAAAATCACTTTATTCTTCATCTGCCATCCCGAGCTATCACCAGGCGTGGGTAGAAATTGTAACAATATATTTGCATTTGTCGTAATACAGCTCCGCATACCTCATTATACGTGGCCTGGTAAGCTGTATCACCAGGTACTCTGAGATAATAAGCAGGTGATCCCTAACATTCTACATTGCAGAATGTACTTACT
>NC_091560.1:23326227-23338727 GCF_042767895.1 Penaeus vannamei
TCTTCATCATTTCTGATATTTGCTACAAAAATCTTAGGAAATTCCGTATTACTACAGCATGAATTCTTACTAAAGCGACTTAAATCCTCAGATATGTTTCTTGAACTGTGACTTGGTATTGCTTAATGGTCTCAGTTAAATGCCAGCGCGCGGTTCGAGTTGGAGAGACCTGCACGTACTCGCAGCAGTCCGCGATGGACAGTTCAGACAGGAGTTCAATAAGTCGACTACGAAACTTGAGGTTGCTATAGTTGGATCAGAGTTGATAACATCTGCACATTGATACTAGGAATATGAAGAGAGGATTCATAGTCACATGTGGTATATTTCCATTTGACTAACTTATTACAAAATGCACTAACAAATATATTCAACTACCAGTTAGCCATTTTACACAGTCATTCGAAGAAGTCTATTATCAAAGTAAAATTAATCATCTTCCAAGGCATTTCAGCAGTCTGTGTAAGGATCGACTTGATGCGAAAGCCGACATGGATTTTCTTTTTCTTTTTTTATCACATTTTCAGTTTACTTATAAAAAATCATCCTCACTATACGAGTCGATGTATTACGCATGCGTGAATTACTCCTTTTTTTGGTTTAGGTTTTTATCGGTCGATACAATCTATTCTTCCGTCTTCTGCTGGCGCGGCGCCAGACCGAATTCCGCTTCCGTCTCTTCGCAGCAGTGTTTGGGATAAATATAGTTTAAACGAGAAATCGTAAGCTTAGTTTGTTCCGCCCGTTGCTGATAATTCTTCCATTATGATCGTTATTTTCCATAAACATTCTTAATGACAGCGCTGAAAAGACGTATCAAAACTATTAAAATGTTTGGTTGACTTATTTAAGCCCATTACGGATAATCTTCATATTCCTCCTGCATTCATTATTTTCTTGTGGATGAGGCGAGAGCCTAGGCAGTTTGTGTCAGCAGATCATGTCTTGGCGCAATTCCAGAGACGTAGGATCATGCAACTCTTTGCCGTCTATACTTCTGCTTCGAAGGAAATTTGATAAACGGAAAGAAGGAATAAAATATGATAATCATAATAGTAGTATTAGTGCAGTTACAACACAATTGCAAAAATTTGAAACGCTTACTTCAAGAGATTTATAGATAGTCAAGCAAAAGAGGATTAAATGAAGTATAATGAATATAATGTAAAGTTATAGTTAGCAGTAGTCAACACCTCGGAAAGAAATGTATAAATGAACAGGGAATGGAACAAGGGAGATCATTCATTTGTCTGGTAAAGCACATTAATGAAGAACAAAAAAACGAATAAAAATCTGCCATTATAAGCACTTCTAATTCCTTGTATAAGTAATAATAGCGATGATAGCGATAATCATTTTATAAATAGTAATAAAAATTGGAACAAGAGCTTTATTCTTATATTTAATTTGATTACTGTCATCAGTAACCTTTCGTAAATGTTGTTTTTATAAAACTGAAATGTAGGGCAGAAACATACGTATAACCTTATAATATATAAATGTCGAAAAAATACACAAAAATATGTTCAGTACACAGCACAAGAAAATAATTTGTGGCTGATATGAAGATTACCCCCTCTTCCTAAAGTGTAAAGTCTTACAGAATATATTTTCCTGGAAACACTGACGGTATAAACATGATTCTGACACGCTCTCATCATTTTATTCACCAAATTCCCATTTTAAACTGTTTTCCATCTAGTAGAAGCATATGATATATTACCTATTTTGGATTAAGTGATGGTCATACTTCCCACATTTTGTTTATTAATTATTTGAAAACAAAAGATGCGAAATATGCATTAGTCTGGGTGTCGTTAGGGTATCAACACTCGTGTTGACTGTCAATTTGGATTTTGTGGCATTTAATGCTACAAAACAAAAGCTTAACAAGCTTAAAATATTCAGACACTTTTCACATCATTTTACCAGCATGCATGTTCCATATTTTGGGGAATACGTACATGTGTGAGTGCAGTAAATGGTATTCCAAATTTGCTTATGCACAAGACGTATAGGAAATTACTTTTATTCCATTTAGAATTTGCTTTTGCGAACTGGTCGGTGACGTTTTGACGTTTACCAATTTTATATAGGCAATAGGCCAATTTGTTCATATTTATTTAATAAGAAAATCGATATGAAGGAACATTAAATATAGTTTATACTTAAATTAGGGAAAAGAGACTGTAAAAGATCTAGAGACAGGTAATCTTTGGAGGTTTACGTTCTTGTTCATCATTTTCAAAAATCAGCTCCATAAATACTTTACTATAATATCCTCGGCATATTCTCCCTATTAGTGGCTGTCAAGTTCATTTATTCCCGGTGCACTCTCCCATGTTCTTCTTGAAATCCTCAAAATAAGCACCAAGGGTGTGGGGTTTAGGTGAATGAGGAAACCCTGCAGCTCATTTTTTCCATGGTTTCATCCCGTTTCACAAAGTAGCGTTCTCCCACGCAGTGAACATTCTGAAGAATTACATGACCTTAACTGTGGTCCGACAAAGACACCTTTGCGTAGGGTAGGGAACAAGTCTAAGAGTTACTAAGACAGAAGGGAAACTAAGAGAACGCGTCCTTGATTTCAAGGAGATGCTACTCTTTCCGGCTACAAATAATTCTAACTATCGAAAATAAGTACCTTTCAAATAGTTGTTCCTGGTTCCTTGACTTATACCATATATTTAGAAAATAGATAACCAGGGAAATATTTGTCATAAAGCAGCAACACTATGACGTACTTGATTTCTGTTTCTATAAGTAAGATTTATATGGAATGTAAAAGGTGTCTCGTAGAAGCAAATGTTCAGGCCTATTGATTATTCCTTAAATTTCTTCCAAGTAAGACGCGTAAATCAGGAGAAAATATTAAATTCAACCTGTAACAGATACACCATATATCTTTTCCTCGACTAACATTTTTCCAGGAGAAAAAACAAAAACAAAAATATATTGATGAAGAATTTCCGTATTCATGAAAATAGTTATTAGTTCTATTGTCCCGCGCACATGCTCCCTCTCTCTAATATATATATATATATATATATATATATATATATATATATATATATATATATATATATATATATATATATATATATATATATATATATGATTGAATGCATGTGTACAACTCTCTCTCTCTCTCTAACTCTATCTGTGTGTGTGTGTGTGTGTGTGTGTGTATATATATATATATATATATATATATATATATATATATATATATATATATATATATATATATATATATATATATATATATATATATATATATATATATGAATGAATGTATGCATATATAATACACACACACATACATTCACATAAATACATAAACACATACAACTTGTTATAAGCCTTAATATTCTTAATGACTCTTCACGGATTGGAATTTCTATTTGATTATTTTCCTTCCAAATTCTCGGATCAACTTGTGGAAATTCTGCTTCGATATTTCCGACAATTTTAATTTAGTATGAATACATTCAATCAAAACTATGACTTTAAGTTCTCTCTCTCCCTCTTTAAGTTATTGATTTTCTTTTTTTAATAATCAAATGAATTAACAAAAGCTTTCCTGAAATCAACCAGTCATCGGCAGTGGTATTTCCGTGATTCACTGAAAATATTTCATACCTGACATAGAATAGGCTTTATAAAATCATTGGTCTGTTTGTTAAAAAGAGTCCGTCCTTATTTTATGTCTAAATACACGCCAGATTTAAACCGTAAGCTACACAGTATCATCTAGCGTAGGATGTAGGTAGATAGATGATAAATAGATATATAGATATGGATAGATAGAGAGAGAGGTTGGTAGGTTGGTAATTGGGCAGAAAGGCAGATATAGTTGACTATGTGTGTTTGTGCGTCTCTCAAGATAGATAGATAGATAGATAGATAGATAGCTCTGTGTGTGTGTGTGTGTGTGTGTGTGTTTGTGTGTGTGTGTGTGTGTGTGTGTGTGTGTGTGTGTGTGTGTGTGTGTGTGTGTGTGTGTGTGTGTGTGTGTGTGTGTGTGTGTGTGTGTGTGTGTGTGTGTTGGTACATGTCTGTCACTGTATCAAATATCAGATATCCTGGAAAAGGCATACACCAACATACAAGAATGTACATGATTGTTAAAGTAGAGAGAAACTTCACAAATAAAATGATGCAGACATTACTCATACAACGGTTACTCTTTTAGAACCGCATTGCATGGCATTAAAAACATTCATATTAAGAAAAATCGTTATGAACCCTTTCCATCAGATTCTCAGGGAACACCAAGTACTTATACTGCACGGAAATATTAAAAAAGAAAGAAAGAAAAAAAGTGATGTACCTACACATACAACCACCGCACACAGACACATATAGACATGTTGCAACAGGAACGACGAAGGGAAGGGCAAGAAAACACACGAATATGCCGAAGGCCTTTTCACTATTGCTTCGTCAGGGCATATGTTACATGAGCTACATAGAGGAGTATATATATAACTACTGGGTGATCAGGTCACGTCGGTAATCAGGTGAGCGACGACCTTGGCTAATTTATGGCTCCCCGTAGCGGTGTTGATGTTGTTAGTTGTATGAATGAACGCCGCTTCTACCATCTTCCTTTGTCGTGGGGCCAGGCCTTGCTTTATGATGGAGGCCTGGGACCACTTCGGGAGGTGACCATCGGTGTCTGCGTGAACAACGAAGGCGCTTCTCGTGTCATGGCGTCGGAGAGCGCTGCGGTGTTGACTGATACGTTGTTCGTGCAGTCCTCGTGATGTCTCGCCTATGTATACCTTATCACAGCCCCCACAAGGTATGCTGTACACCTGGCTGAGGGGTCTGTTATGGTTTGACCTCTTCTCTCTCACGATGTCTCCGATCTTCTTGCCTGAAGACGTAGCTATCTTGAGAGTATGGCCCACCAGGGCCTGCAGGTGCTCAGTCAATTCCGAGTGGGGGATGATTATCCTCTGAGTTCTACTTTGTGTGTCCTCACCTCTCGGCCTGCTCATGATCTTCTCGGCCTTGCATCGGAGGTGGGTGAGCATGGAGCGGGGATAGTGGAGGTGTTGGAAGGTGTTATAGACGTGTTTCATCTCATCCTCCAAGAACTCAGGGCTGCATATTCTGAGGGCCCGGAGGAAGAAACCAATGACCACGCCTTCTTTGGTTCTCTTACTATGGGCAGAAAAATAGTGAATGAAATCATCTTTATTTGTGGGTTTTCTGTATACTGAAAATACCGGTCCATTAGGTCTCCTGTGGATCATGGTGTCCAGGAAAGGGAGTTGTTCATCCCTCTCTTCTTCTGTGGTGAATTGGATGGAGGGGTGCACTGCATTGAGTCTGTGGAGGAGATCAGGCAGGTTCGTCCTGGTTGGTACTACAGCGAGGATGTCGTCCACGTAGCGGAGCCAGACCACGTTCCTTCCCACGATGTTACGGTAATGGTCGGCCTCGAGGGTTTCCATGAACAGCTGGGCAAGGACTGCTGAAAGTGGTGAACCCATCGCAAGTCCCTGGATCTGTTCGTACTCGCGTCCTCTGAATTCGAACGGGCCAAACTCCACGCAGAGACGGATGAGTTTGATGTAGTCATCTATCTGTAGTGGTAGTTCGTTCTGGTCCATTCTTCTCAATGCTCGTTGTGCAGCTTTGATGGCCCCGTCGATTGGCACGTTCGTAAACAGCGACTTGACATCGAAGCTGACGAGCTTTTTGCACTTCATGCCGACACCTTGCAGTTTGGCCATCATATCCGAGGTGTTCGATAAATGGCAACCGCTGATGGAGTTTAGGGCGGCTGACAGAGGAGCTGCGAGTTTCTTAGCCAGGCGGTGTGGAGCACTTCCGGTCCCGTTGGTGATGGGTCTCACAGGGTTACCTTCCTTGTGGGTCTTGATGCTCCCACGGATCGTTGGTACGCGTGGCGTCTCCTCGAGCAGGTGGAGCATGGACTTCCCCCTCTCTGAACCTCTCAGGACCTTCCTTGCTGCTCTGTTGAATTCGAGGGATCTTTCCTCCGCATTCCCTCTTTTGGCTTTTCTGTAAGTATAAACATCAGAGAGCAGTATTTCCATTTTTGAGACATAATCAGTGTTATCAATAATTACGACACCGCCACCCTTGTCAGCCGGAGCAATGACGATAGATTCGTCTCTGCCAAGTTCCTGTAGGGCCCTGGTGTACCTAGCAGGAATGGCAGGCTCGCGACCTTTGGCGCTGGCGACTGCACAGGTCACAACTCCCTGCAGGAATCCTCTTTCTAATGCAGAGAGATTTCTGCGGTAGTTGGACTCGATACAGTCAGCCATGCCTTTCCTAAGGGTACCGGTGTCAAGTTTCAAACCTAAAGACAAGGCTTGCCTTTGAGTGTCTGTGAGAGGTTTGTGTGATAGCTTAATTATCATATCATCACGCACCACTTTAGACCACCCACTGTTGGTACAAGCTACCTCTAATTATCCTCTTGTGTCTCGCCTTCTGTGACTCGTCCTCTTTTCTAAGTTCGTGGGGAAGGTGGACTCCCGGAAGGCGGCTCCTCAGCGTCTCCATCTCGTCGATGCACTCACTAATCCCTTCCCTTAGGTAACACTTAGCACTTTCAGGAAAAGAGTGAGACTTACCTTTGAGATGGGGGGGTGCGCTGCGAGGGAGAACTTGCTCCTTCACGCACTCCTTCAGGAACCTCGTGCGGTTTCTGATGCTTTAGAGCTTTCGTCGTGTGATGAATTCTCGCTCCTCGCCATCGTTGTTGAAGAACACATGTGTGGAATTCATGTTGAACAGATTGCAACAGGAACGACGAAGGGAAGGGCAAGAAAACACACGAATATGTCGAAGGCATATATATATATATATATATATATATATATATATATATATATATATATATATATATATATATATAGTTATATATAGTTATATGTAAATATATATATATACATATATATATATATATATATATATATATATATATATATATATATATATAGTTATATAGTTATATAGTTATATGTAAATATATATATATATATACATACATATATATATATATATATATATATATATATATATATATATATATATATATATATATATATATATATGCTTCTATACACACACACACATATATATTTATATATATGTATATATATGTGTGAATATATATATATATATATATATATATATATATATATATATATATATATATATATATATATATATATATGCTTCTATACACACACACACACATATATATTTATATATATGTATATATATGTGTGAATATTTGTGTGTGTGTGTATATATATATATATATATATATATATATATATATATATATATATATATATATATATATATATATATATATATATATATATATATATATATATATATATATATATATATACATCTCGCAATCAACCCTCTACATTAAGGCGAAATCTTCACCTGCTACTCTCTCAACCAGAAGCCCCTCAACTCTGCAGCCTTCCATGGCATAAAGAAGTACTCCGCTGTTTGACTGACTTGTTCCAATGTTAAAGTCTCGAGGAAAAGATGCCCCCCACCCGGGTTACAGGGTGCCGCAGCCATGGGAACCACAGCTAATGTCCATAATCGCAAACAGTCTCTCAAAAACAAAGGCCCAAAGTTCTCGCAATGACCTAAGTTGTTTACAGGAAACTATTACAACAAAGGTAAACGATAAAGATGTAGCTGCATACTTTACTTATGGGTCGGTTGATCCACGCTCGGCCAGAGCGGGTGCTGCATTTCTCATTGATGATGAAACACATACCCACTGAATAAGCGACAATGCAACGATCCTACAGGCGGAGCTCTACGCAATCAAGTCAGCACTTAGTCATGCACTCGTCCGTCCTGAGACCTCCATATATATCTTCATTGATTCACGTACAACAATTCATGCATTACAAAGCAGTCCTCCTTGACAATGTTAGACTCATCACATCTATTCTGTACCGCATACAGCTCTCCGAGCAAGGAAAGTCCGTTTGCCTGTACTGGACTCCAATCCATGTTGGAATCGAAAAGAATGAAATGGTGGACAGAGCCGCAAAGGAAAGCCTTCAATCTCAGCCATTCACTACGATCAAACCCAGCGTCAGCCAGGTGAAGACCACAGCCAAGAACATCATATGAAATAGAATGTATCAGACACTTAGTCTGGGAACAAGCCTCATCGCCATCCGCGAACTGGACAATAACAGACTAAGAAACCATTACCATTCCACGTACTATGCCCAGGAAAGCAGCAGTCATCATCCATAGACTCCGCCTCGGCTACAGATGTAGCTGGGAAATTGAAGACTGAATACCAAAAGAATGTTGCCACTGTGAAATAGTAATCAGTTACCCTCTCATACATTACTTCCTTGATTGTGCGGCTCTCAACGACATCCGTCCACCTTAATTCAGCAATGTCATTGCTGATACACCGCAGAGAGAAGCTACTGCAGCTCGGTGTGCTAAGATCCTGTTGGAGACAAAATTCCCTAACGTCCTTTCTCACTGCACCCCCTCCTAGATAAGCCTATGTATAACTTCATTCTCACTCTGATCCCACATACCTTGCTATGTAATCATCTACTTTATTATTACTCTGTATCAAGTCACATACTATAGTACAACAAATAAAGTACATAAGCTGGGCGGCAACAGCAAAGCCCAGACTTCCTTAACCAGGGGTAGTAAATTAATATATATATATATATATATATATATATATATATATATATATATATATATATATATGAGGCGAAATCATCATTGACCTCTCGGTTGTGGACCTGACGACTTGTGTGCTTGGTCGCTCGTCAATAGAGATAAAATCCAGTTTGGTTTTATAACCTCTACATTGGTAACCCTCGGTGCGAACTAAGTTTCTGCAAAATGTCAGCCACATACAGATCACTACCAATCTGCTCTCCGACCAGCCTGCTGGAATGGTTCTTCCAAGTGGAACAGTAATTCCTCCTCAGGAATATCACCTCAAAATTCCACATGCTGGTCACGAACCTCCCACCCAAACTCATTTTGACTGTCGGCGACCTCCCGAAGGACCCATGACGAACTCAAGGAGGCAATCCTCAGATGCGCTGTGCCTAACCCTGTAACTGGCTTGACCTCCTTCCTCTCGTCTGAAAACACAAACAGACGAAATCCTTCGCCACTTTCAGCGCCTCCTCAACTGCACTGGGACAACATTTCCACCAGACATAATGTGCACCCTCTTCCTCAAACGGTTGCCTGCTAATATCCTGCAAATCCTGCTGGTGTCAGACCTCCTGCTGGAGCCGCTAGTAGATGCAATGATCGCAGCCAAGGCACCCACATTAGCAACAGTGTCCGCCGCAACTGCCACCCCCGCCGTGACGATGGAATCTCTTGCAGCCCAGGTCACTGCACTGTTTGAAGCTGTACAAAGATTGACCACAAAGGAAACTTCACATCCCCAGCTTCGATCTCGCACTCCTTCCCCGCCACGCAGTGACAGGAACTCCAAACATCAGGTCAGCCTCCGCCCGGCCTCCCACAAGGATAAACGCCTTTGACACTGCCATCGGTGCCGTCCTCCAGCAACGTCGGGGGAAGGAATGGCAACCTTTTGCTTTCTATTCACAGACTCTGTCGCCTCGCCAGTCATGGTATAGCGCCTTCGGTAGGGAGCTCCTGGCAGGTTACAGTGAGGTATTTTCAGTTATATGTGGAGGCAAAGGATTTCCATATCTTGACTGACCATAAGCCCCTCATCTTCGCCCTACACTCGAGGACCCGCCGCCAATCCCCTCGCGAGGAGTGCCACCTGGACTACATTTCGCAGTTCACAACGGACATCTGAAACATTCGGGGGGCGGACAACGAGGCCGCCGATGCTCTGTCGAGGGTTATATCCGCAGCAACCCTCACCAACGACACAGTGGATTATGATCTGGTCAGCAGCGAGTAACGGCAGGACTCGACCGTGACTCCTTTCATAGAGGGCCAGATTTCCCTTAACCATGAGATAGTTAGGATCCCGAATTTCTGCGATGACCTCTGCGACGTGTCCCTTGGCTACCCTCGCCCATACATCCCGCCTTCCCTCCATCAGTGATTCTTTGACGCCTACCACCAGCATCGCGGCATCCGCAGCAAAGTTGTCTGGGCTGCTATCAACAAATATGTTCGGCAGTGGTGTCGCTCGTGAATTGAATGCCAGAGGACCAAGATCCAGACACACTAAATCTCCCCTCCAGACTTTCCCCATCCCAGGTGAGAAGTTCCAACACATCCACATCGACATAGTGGGACCCTTATCCATGGACAACAGCTACACCTATTCTGACGATGATTGACCGGTTCACCAGATGGCCCGAGGCTACACTCATCTGCGTCATCACCGCAGCGATGGTCGCCAAGACCTTCATTAACACCTGGGTCTCCTGCTTTGGCACCCTGGACACCATCACTACTGACCAAGGCACCCAGTTCAAGTCCAAACTTTGACGCCACCTCATGATCCTGCTCGGGTCCAAGAGAATCAGGATGACCGCCTCCCACCCTTGCGCCAACGGCATGGTCGAGCGACTCCAACGCTACATGAAGCAGGCCCTGACATCCTTGTCCTCCCGGATACGCAGTCGACCGACGAGACCCTCGAGGCAACAAGACATCTACATGCCCCCAGGACTCCAAAATTGCTCGCACATTTTCGTAAGAAAACACCCCAGACCCCCTCTCTGTCCTCCATACGAAGGGCCCTTCCCAGTCATTAGAAGAGGCGACAAGACGATCACCATCCGCCACCCTGTACACCGTGACCATCGACCAAGTCAAGCCCGTGCACCTGCAGCAGCCCTTCAGGATCATCAAAGTCCGTTTCGCGACCGCTACACTAGAGGGGGAGTGCTGTAGCGGCTTCTGATTGGCCGTCAACGCAGGACAGCTGAGCTGACATCAGCGATCAGGTTCATAAGCTGTCGGACCTGAGTCGAAATCATCATTCACCACTTGGCTGTGGACCTGACGACTTGTGAGCTTGGTCACTTGTCAATAAAGAGATAAGATCTAGTTTGGTTTTATAAACTCTACAATTTCTTTTTTAAAATGCATTACCAACTGCCTTTCATGTATCCTCTAACAGATCCTCCAATACCACACTATCTCCAAGTCCTTATCACTTTGAAATACATAGCTACTGGCAGCTTCCAACTGACTGTCTCTGACTGCCATGAGGTATCCCAATCATCTGTGTCAAGATGCATCACTCATGTATGTAGAGCGGTCGCGATGTTGCTACCTCATTTGATCAAGATGCCAGCACCTAATGATAGCCTGAAGGTGATGGAAGATTTCAAAAACAGAGGTAACCTACCAGGAGTCATAGGATGCATAAACTACACTCATGTGATCATATATCCAAACCTCCAGGAAATCGTTTTGAGGCATACCGAAACCGGAAAAGTAAATTATCAGTGTGTGGACCCCATTTACAATTTTTCAATATTGTTGCAAGATGGTCTGGCAGTGCACACGACAGCAATATATTTAACAATAGCCGTTTGTGTGCATCAGACTAGAGTTTGGTCTGTGTGGGGAACGTGTTCCCCGCGCTAAAATTATTTGTTCAAATTCTGTCCGCGCAAATGTAGTTCATGAAACTTTCCGCGCACGTTTATTTTTATTTTTATATTTTTACATTTTTTTTATTCATTATTATTATTTTTTATCATCTTCCGCACATAAAATTCTTATAACCTATCCACGCACATGTTTCATCATCCGTTTGCAGATCCGTCCGCGCAAATGTAGACAAAATGTTTTCCGCTCATAAAAAACATAATATTCCCCGGGCAAGAAAAATATTCTACAGTCTGGTGTGTGCAGAGATGGAGGAGTACATAGAGGTATTCTACTCGGAGATACAAGATATCCATGTAAGCCATTTATATGTACAACTCTCAGAACACCACAGACTGACCAAGAACGTAGATACAATAGGCGTCAACTCAAAACAAGGAATTATATAGAACCATCTTTTAGCGTTTAGAAGAGGTGTTTCTATTGTCTTGGGAAGCCACCGTTGCAGTTATTGTTGCCGCAGCTGTGTTGCACAACCATGCTAATGAACAACGGGTACCTCTGTCAAAACAAGGTGATGAGGATGAAGGTATTGATGAGGTACCTGCTGAATATAACCAGGATGTCGGGCGCCAGATGGCTGGTAATGTAACAAGGCAGCATTACATCAGAGGTTATTGTTGCAATGTCATGCACCTAAACAATGTAAACAGTAGTTTGACAAATAAGAGCTGTAAGTGTGTTTGTAAAATGTATCATATCCTTTATTTCTGTTTTATAACACCAACACAGCTAACATAATATTTTCCAATGAAGTAAACATAACGATGTGCTGGGTAGCATTCTCCAACTATGATAACCACATGAACTTCCACTGTAGATAGGGAGTAGAAATCGGTGCCCCTCCCCCCAAAAAA
>NC_091560.1:23378727-23381227 GCF_042767895.1 Penaeus vannamei
TATCATTATTATTATTATTATCTTTATTGCTATCATTATCTTTATTATTATTATTATCTTTATTATTATTATTATTATTATCATTATTATTATCATTATTATTATTATTTTTATTATTATTATTATTATTATTATCATTATTATTGTCATCATTAATCATTATCATTTATTATTATTACTATTAATATCATCATCATTATTATTATTACCATTATTACTAGTACTAATATCATCATTATCATAACTATAACAATGATGTTTTTCCTTTATATTTCGTCAATGTTATTATTATGATTATTTTCATCATCCTTATCATTATCAATATCATTACCATTATCATTATATTTTTTATTATCATTATTATCACCATCATCATTAGTAATAGTAGTAGTAGTAATATCACTATCTTTTCTTCTTATCTGTACGTAATCTCTTCATACATGGTGTCTTTGCAATCTTACTTAATTGGCAAATATTATTTTCACTAGAAATGAGATATATTATTTGTTCGTGCGTGGGCTGCTCCTGACATCAAATATATGCAAAACCTATCTGCTATATTCAAATTAGATTTTAAACATCAGTCAGACGTAACCTATTGGATACATATCTTTGATTTGATTATATCCCCAAACATCTGATATCAAATATTAGTATTTTTTACTATAAATTTGATAATGAATGTGCGATAGAATCACAAAGCATTCTTTGATGTGCTAATACATTTTTCTAATGATTCATGGTTCATGTATAATTTCTCAACACTGATTTTGTGACGTCGCTAAAGAATATGCATTTTGTTATATTGTTGTTTTTTTCTCGGTAGTATAAAATGAGTTTCATTTCTTAAAATAATTCCCCGTCTTTTTTATTTTTCATATCTATCATTATTTCTAAAAGAATGCCTCTTTAAGGTCCTTCATTTCTATATATTCAATACATCAGGCTTTACTTGAATAACGTTATAAAGGAGGGAAGGGGGAATTTGTATCAAGATTTTTTTTTTTTTATAACAACAGTATAGCTTTTATTTGTTAACACAGTAATCATAAATTTATATTTCTTGAATCTTACTATCATGCATCGCATATTTGTTACATTTCTTTCGCCTTTTACTATTTAAAATGTTATCATTCTAGTGCAACAATTAATCTTTTACTCAACACTTTCCATAAATATTGCTTTCACATTTTTATTTAACATTGCTCAGTCGACTTCTTTCTTTAACATAATTTCTCTTGTCTTGAATATTTTTTCATCTATATTAATTTATATGATTATGTCATTATTCCACCCTTTATTTTTTTGCTCATGGCATCATCTTTTCTTTTGGAATATATCTATAGCAGCTTGCGCCGAAGGAAAAATCCTTTGACACAAATACATCCCATCCATGTTTTCTGCAACTAATATTGCAACAAAGGAGGAATGTGGACGAATAAGACATACAAATGGGAACTAAGAATGATAATTTTTTTTTTATCACATACCACCATGCATTATCCGAAATCCACTTTGACCGAGATTTTGGCTTTGGCGAAGGACTCACATACTTATCATAATCATATTTCTGGTAATGAATGTACTGTACTTTCTTATGTGTTTTTTTCCCTTTATATAACCTATTCTATAATTTTGCTTTGTGATGATCATCCTATTTGTTATCCCAAAGTTTCTATAAAGCATAAGTTTTCATTTTATTTACTTTTTTCGCGCATCCTATTCATGTTTTTCTGCACCTAATATCGTAACAAAAGAAGAATGCAGATTTGAATGGAACATGCAAATGTTTCGCATAGGACTCAGAGCGTCATCATAATATAATTTCTGGTAATGAATGTACTATACTTACTTATATATATATATATATATATATATATATATATATATATATATATATATATATATATATATATATATATATGTATGTATGTATGTATGTATGTATTCTCTCTCTCTTCTTTTTTTTCTTTCTTTATATATTCTATTTCATTATTTTTCTTTATAATGGTCATCCTGTTGGTTATCCTACAGCTACCCACAATTTCTATAGATTATAAGACTTAATTATGGGGTTGAATTATGTCGTTAACTTAAAGTGGACCAAAACCACTTTATAAAAATTCAAGTAAACTTTCATTATGGGATTGCGCTTTCTTATTTTGCTCCTCCTTTCTTGCCTCTCACATTCCTTAATTAACATAGTTTTGCCATTCTCTCTTGTCATACGCATTCCATCTCGGCCTCATTGCATATTCCTTCGCATAATGTTTCCGAGTTTCATTTCCTCCCTTTTGGCATTATTTATGTCCTTTCCATTGTCCCGTTTTCAAAAATAGTTTCTCTTCTCTTTCGCCAGTTTTCATTTCATAACATTTTTCTACATGGCTTTTTCTTTAATTGTTTTCGGTGCAGTGTATGGAATGCAGTTAGTTCATATCTTTACTCTTTTTCTTTTTATTATCATCTATCATTTTACCCTGCATGCCCATCCTTACAC
>NC_091560.1:23423727-23431227 GCF_042767895.1 Penaeus vannamei
TATATATATATATATATATATATATATATATATATATATATATATATATATACATGTATGGGAAAATGTGTGTGTGTTTGTGTGTGTATATATGTATATATATATATATATATATATATATATATATATATATATATATATATATATATATATATATGTATATATATGTATATATGCATGTATATATATATATATATATATATATATATATATATATATATATGTATACATATATATATATATATATTCATATATGTATGCACACGCACACACACACACACACACACACACACACACACACACACACACACACACACACACACACACACACACACACACACACACACACACTCACTCACACACACGCGCACACGCATCTTATTTCCATTGTAATTTCGTGGGACCTTTTTATAACTTTCGGTCATCCGAATAAAAGACTTGGCAAGTCTGTTTCATTAGAAAAAGGTAAGCCTTGAAGCCTAATTAATGAACCGTCCCGATGACTGGCCTTAATCAATCTCCTGATTCACTCCCTCCATTAATTTTGAGACCATTAAGGTTTCCAAGCCACCAATTTTGATTTATATTGTAGATTAGAGAGGCTTACTTCCCTTATACATATTCTCGAGACGGTCAGTGTTTTGTCTCTGAGATTAGTTGACATAAACGGGCTCAGTGGAGACGCAACCAAGGCGGTTCGTAATATTGGAATCACGAAAATATTAGGAACATATTAAACGATTCTTCATAAACTATTTCACTTAGTTGTTTCACATTCAACATCTAGAATATCTTTAACAAATCAATTGATATACTTTGTTGCTTCATACTGACGTGGGATTTGCGCTTTCTGTTCTTCCTCTTTTCACTCTTTTCATTTGTTTTATTCCCTTCCTTCTCCCCCGGTGCTCGTTGAGGCGAAGGCACTCCAGGGGTCGGGCGGTGGCTTCTGTTCGCTGGAAATTCCCTTTCTCAACCCTTCACTTGATCCTGTAGTCGAGGTTTTCTTTCTTCGTCTTTCTGTTTCTCTCTCTCTCTGTCTGGCTATCTATCTATTTATGTGTCTGACTGTCTCTGTGTTTCTGTTTCATCCATTTTGTCACATATACATAATATCTCTCATCAGATGTCTTTATAATGTATCATTTATGCTAGATCATCCAGGCTAGCCTATGTTTAGTTTGTCATTTACCTTGTACTATTTCTTCCCTTACCTTTGAAAATCATTTCATCATATTCTCGTATAGTTGATAAAGTTTATAGATGTTCAATACGAATCTCTTATAAATATCAATACTTATAAAAACTACTTGTAACAATATATAACAAAATTTTTTGTTATAATGTTTTGTTTTTGTTAAATAACGCGCCTCAAACTCCTGGTGTTACATTTTCTGGTAAATTACACGATGGTGTGAATACCGTAGCTTGCTCTAATAGCGGTGTGACCTGAAAGAAGTTTATTATAGACCGCAATGTCTTCCGCACTTCGTAGCTTCTGTAGTGCGTCTAGTAAACGCAGGGCTGTAATAGCTCATGGGTGCATTTTGTAAACACTCTATGATAATCATTTGGCCACATTGCTGCTCTACAGAAAACGCGAATTTGACTATAGACTCAATCAAAGCAATTGCAAATATTTTCGTAAAATAAACATACGTAGCTACACAACTAATATATTTTAGACACTAACATCATAGCCTCAGTCTTGTGAATGACTTCTCAATTTTGACATTTTCACATGGTTTTTGATACATGTTTTTTAACACATTCTGGCGCATCGTGACAACACGTCATTTTCTCTCTCTCTCTCTCTCTCTCTCTCTCTCTCTCTCTCTCTCTCTCTCTCTCTCTCTCTCTCTCTCTCTCTCTCTCTCTCTCTCTCTCTCTCTCCGTGTTTGTCTGTATCCCTTTATCTCTGCCTGCATCTCTGTATCTGTCTCGCCTCCCTCTGTGTTTCTTTGCCGCCCCCTCTCTCTCTCTCTGAGACCAGGCATAGTAATGTATTGTTATTTATTTTATCTATTTAATCTTATAAGAATGATGACATAGAGATCAATCAGATAATAGAGGTCATTAATATCTTTCAGCGTTTTCCCACATCGTTTATTGTACATACAACTATGAACAATTTACAAACCTTTTTGTAAATATTATTTTCGTAGAGAATTCACACACACACACACACACACACACACACACACACACACACACACACACACACACACACACACACATATATATATATATATGTATATATATATATATATATATATATATATATATATATATATATATATATATATATATATATATATATATATATACCACACACACACACACACACACACACACACACACACACACACACACACACACACACACACACACACACACACACACACACACACACACCACACACACACACACACACACGCACACACACACATATACATATTTTTAATTTTCTCCATATTCGATTACTTTCCATAATGCACAGCAACCTAACTGATCCCCCTATTGCTTCGCTGCAAACAATGACACCGAGAAATGCATCTCTCCCATTTTACAAACATTACTGCCTTCCCTTCATTCACATTATTCGCCTCCATTTATACCCTCATCGCTTTCCTTAATTTCCTAGTTAGTATTCAGCGATACACGTACCTAACATACTCTTGTTAAGTATGCTCTTGTAATAGTCATCATTATTCCCTTAGAGAGATAACGAACAAACATTTTTTCTCTCTCTCTCGCAATCGTATGGCACGTGGCAATTGCCGAGCCTTCCCTAGTGATTAGAGAATTCCACTTTTTACGGGATGCTCAAAAGTAAAATTTCTCCTCCCTTTTCATTTAATTATGCTTGTTTGTTGATGTTGCCGTTGCCTTTATTAGTATCAACATCATCATCCTTATATTCACTTTTGTTATTATTATTATTGTTATCATTATCATTGTCATTATTATATATTTTTTTTGTTATCATCATTGTCATCGTTATTATTGTTTCTATCATTATTGTTGTTGTTGTTATCATTATTATGATTATTATTATTGATATTATTGTTATCATTATTATTAAGATTAGGATGATTGTTATACTACTACTGCTAATAGTAATAATTATTATAATTATCATTACGATTATTATAATTATTTTACTACTACTAATGATAACTATCAATAATAATCATTATTATCGTTATCATTAATAATATTATTATTGTTACTGTTATAAGCATAAGTGGAATTATCATTATCATTATTATTACTATTATTATCATTATCACTTTTATCATTACTGTAGTTATCGATATTATTACCATCATTATTATCGTCATCGTCACCATTATTATCATAACTATTATCATTACTACCAGTACTACTACTGCTATTACCTTTATTCTCATTATCATCATTATCATTACCATTATCGTTATTTTCATTATTGTTATTGTTATAATCATTGTTACTATTATTGATATTATCATTATCGTTTTTAATATTGCTGTTATTTATGGTACTATTATTAATAGCATTATTAAGAGTAATTTGATGATTATTGTTATTACTAATGCAATTGCTCTTATAATAATAATCATAATTATAATAACTGGTGTTATTATTACTACCATTAAAATCATTATATTAGAATCATTATCATTTTTATTATCATTATCATTACTCTCTCTCTCTCTCTCTCTGTGTAGACCCTCTCTCTATGAATAAATCCATGTATGAACCAGGTCAACTTGAAACAACGTACAGCCATAAAATAAATAGTCTAACACGACTTGACATTGCTCATGTTTACTGTGACGGGTCAGTCCTGGAAGATGGCAGAGCTGGGTGCGGAGTCATCATCAGACAGTTCACTGGGAGCCGAGTGGTCACCACAAGCACTGGGATGAGACTGAGCAATCACATATCTTCAACACAAGCTGAACTATGGGCAATACTGACGGCGCTTAAAGAGATTGAAATCATTAATAAGGATTCCTACTTCTTTGTGGACAGTAGGGGAACACTGGACTCACTTAACAGCAAAAACCCTGTGTTTGACCACATAGTTGGCGAGTGTCGTTTGATAGCTCATAGGTTGCGAGGTCAGGGGCGTGTGATTGCATTTGTGTGGATCCCTTCGCATGTAGGTGTCACCTTCAATGAAGCTGTTGATGAGATCATCAAGGGGGCGACCAGGAAGCATGAGGTAGACATTCACTGCATGCGGACTCTTTAAACAGGCAAAGAACAATATCAAGAGGACACAGTTAGACTATGACGAGGCCAGGAAGGGCGAAGCGATTAGGAAAAGCGATACTCTGAGACACTATATGCATCTAGCGACGAACACAGACTTTACTTATGGGAAGGGCAACAGCAAATGGAAAGACAGTGTGTACATGAGAATCAGGCTTGAATATAAATACTACTTGGAGTTAGGCGTTCCACATACATTGACGCATCATATATTGCAGTGTTCTATGCTTCAGACACATAGAAATGCAGATAACAGATTTACCTGAACAGGCTGTATAGATGATTAGGAACGGTCAGGTATTCGAGATTTTGAAGAGGTACAGGCAATTTGCACAAATATCATAAACATACCTCGCAAATATGCATAGGCTGTTACTCCTGCTGAGACTAAAATGTCTCCTACTTTACTGTTGATGAATGGCGTATGTTGGGCATCATTCTTCTGAAATACAATCATTCCACTCAACAATTGATTCATCTCTTCTCCGGGATTATAATCATATATTGCACGCGCATATTTTTGTGCGCTGTATTTGATTATGTAAGCCCAGGAGGGGACTTATTTGGATATGAGTGGGAGTGTTATATCACCTTACCGATATGTAAGCCAATGACTCTGAATTCTTGAAATGCTTGTAATTCTTTATAATTTAAGTGCTGTATTTAATTTTAAATATCATTGTACCTAAGCTTTGTATAATGAATTGTGAGCCCGCACAGGGACTTATTAAGTAAGGGTGAGGATAACCTAAGTTACCTCATCCTTTTGATATGTAATCTTACTTTTGTCTCAATAAACGTGTCAAAGTCAAAAAAAGTCTCTCTCTCTCTCCTTATGATTTCCTGGTATCACATACGATTATCTAACCACAGCATTTCGCTGATAACCTTGCGACTTTCATTTCATACTGTTAGTTTATATTACAATAATGAATTCAATGTCGTTGACTCAGTACTTAGAATCTCTTTGTTCTTTGTTAGTGATGATAAATCCTTTTCCAATCTCACCTATTTTTACAGAACAGTTGATCTTAGCTCACTGCCCTTGACCTCCCACGTGCAATGGTTTCCATCTCTTCATTTTAACGCGGTTTTTGTTTCACTTCTATTTTCTGGAATTTAAATCACACACCTCTTTACAATTTGTATGAAATAATACAAGTATGTATACATACATACATACATACTTATATATATATATATATATATATATATATATATATATATATATATACATATATATATATGTATATATATATATTTACATATATATACACATATATATGTAAAATATACATATACATACATACATACATGTATGTATATTAAAAATCTTATCATATAGGATATTACTTACAATCATGCTATTCCTTTATATACAGAATGTTTTTATACTCACCATCTCTCTTAGTAGAAAGGCCCTTGTTTACATCACGGGTAGAAGACCGCGGCAGATGTTCTGTGCACTTCATCTAAGGTTAAAGCTTCCTGGACACAAGTCAACTCTTTCTAGTGAACCTATGTAATATGTGAACATACATGGTGCAGTGCAGTGTAGTGTTCTAGTGTTGTCCAGTGTTCAGTACCTTAATATAGTGTTGATAAACTTATATTCAGTCAAGGTCTATATAAGTACCTATATAAACCTTGTATTCAGTCACATTGCCCTACGAGAGATCACGTCCAGTTGCCACCCGTTTTCTATGATTAATTAAGGAGAGACCCGCACATTTACGCATTACTACTGAATTCTGTAAGTTTATGTGCGTAGTTTAAACTTATATATTAAGACCTCCCACGACATTTTCAACACTCTACAATGCCGCCTAAAGAGAAGAAACCTTCCATACCTTCTACCACAGAAACTACAACTTCTGTTCTTGATTATATGAAGCAGCAAGAGGAGCATCGACAACAGGAGGCCACCCAACGGAAGCAGGAAACAGATCTGATGACCCAGACATTACAAGCTTTGTTGTCACACCTGACATTAACATCTATCTACCCTGTCTAGTCTCTATCAACGACCTCGACGCCTGACGCATCAGGAACGATCTCAATGCCTGACGCATCGGGAACGACCTCAAAGTCTGGTGCATCGGGAACGACCTCAAAGTCTGACGCATCTGCAACGACCTCATCACAACGGCAACTAGGCCTACCTCAACGACGCTACACACGCCAGCAACGGCCTCCACGCTACCAACCTCGGCAACGGCCCTTATAGACGCAATACAGTCACCCCTCAAAATCCCTGGCATTCCTCTTCCTATTCCTCTTTCAACAGATTCGACATTCAGCGTGTATGAAGAATGGAAAATGTCTTGGGAAGATTACATCATCATGGCAGGACTTCATATGCATCCTCAGCGTGTACAACTAGCAATTTTACGCCGTCGTCTTGATAGTGAGATGAAGGAAATGCTTGTACATTCCCTTGGTGTCCTTGCAGATTCTCCAATGCCCATCACTGACATCCATTGGGTTATTAACAGCCACATGAGACGACAAAGAAATGAAACACTTCGCCGGCAGCAATTTACTCAAGTTCGTCAAGCTGATGGCCAAGCATTTGATGCTTTTTTAGTAAATTTGAAACAAAAGGCTGCAGATGCAAATCTCTGTAGACATTGCCTTGATGATCGTCTTGTAGATGGTATTATTGCAGGTATATGTGATCGTGACCTGGCCGAATGCATACAACCCTCGATACTTCGCCATCTCTTCAACAAGTGCCAAACATGTGCCGCAGTCATGAAACCACATGTAAAAGTAACGCAGAACTCCCTACTCATGCAGAATTTAACAAGCTTATAAAAAATAGGGAACGTCGATCTCTGTCTCGTCAAAGAAGTGATAAGAACATCACAACAGGACCAAAAAAAAAATACATTATGTTTTGGGTGCGGTGACAAATTTCGCCATTCAGAAGGAAAATGCCCAGCCAAGGGTATTGAGTGTAAGAAATGTCACAAGACTGGCCATTTTGCCAACATCTGTCAAGGTGGTAATTGATACGTCAAGAAAACTATTAGCAAAACTCCAAGCAATCTTGGCACCAAATGTGCTAATGCAAACATGGTAACGATTGGAGGTATCTCGATATCGACATTGCCCTCCTTGCCCAAAATTCCAGCTCCAAATCTCATCAAGTTCTATGAATGGAACACTCACTGTCACAACTGACACAGGAGCTGAAATCACTGCTATAGGAGTTCAGCACTTCCAGCAACTTGG
>NC_091560.1:23446227-23451227 GCF_042767895.1 Penaeus vannamei
CGAGCCCTCTTCACAGGTGACTGCAAATCGCTTAGTAAGTGGCCAGATCGTCTCAGATCCTGTTGCAGTGCAGGAGCGTTGGGCTGAGTACTTTGAGCAGTTGTATCAGGTTGACCCTCCAACAGTTAACTTGGATGTGGGTAGTGCCGTGGTTCCGCTGCCGGACAAACCCATTAGCGAGGACCCACCCTCCCTAACTGAAGTTAGGGAGGCAATCTCCAAGATGAAGAGTGGTAAAGCAGTGGGTGTTTGCGGCATCCCAGCTGAACTGTTAAAAGCTGGTGGTGAACCTATGGCGCGGGGACTGCATGCTGTCCTAGCTGCCATCTGGCAGTCCGGTTCCGTTCCCCCTGGCCTATTGAGGGGTGTGGTCATCCCTCACTGGAAGGGGAAGGGGGACCGATGGGACTGCAACAATCATCACGGCATCACACTGCTCAGTGTACCAGGCAAGGTTCTTGCCCGCATCCTTCTGAGGCATATTAGAGACCATCTACTAAGGCATCAGAGGCCAGAGCAATCTGGATTCACTCCTGGTAAGTCCACAATAGACCATATCCTTGCGCTCCGAGTCATTGTAGAGCGCCGTCGTGAGTTCGGACGTGGGCTGCTTGCAGCCTACATCGACCTCAAGAAGGCGTTCGATACAGTGCATCGGGAATCACTCTGGGAGATCCTGAGACTGAGAGGAATTCCAACAAGAATTATTGAACTAATAGCAAACCTGCCTGTCGAGCTTCTTTCCTGTCAGTTCAGGAGTGAGGCAAGGCTGTGTTCTTGTACCAACACTTTTCAACACTTGCATGGACTGAATACTAGGCAGAGTTACTGTTTAAAGTCATTGTGGAGCAACACTAGGTAATATTAAGGTTACAGACCTTGACTTTACCAATTATGTTACTATTCTATATGAGTCTTTGGAAACCCTAGTCGTGGCTCTCGATACATTTAGAAATGAAGCAAAGCCCTTGGGTCTAAAGGTCTCCTGGACCAAGACCAAGATCCAGGACTTTGGGGACTTGGTTCAGTTGGTACTTGCTTGCGGCAAGGACATTGAAGTTACAGAGAGCTTTACATACTTTGGTAGTGCAGTTCATAACTCTGGGCTGTCAGACCAAGAAGTCAGTAGACGGATTGGCCTGGCAGCAGGGGTCATGAACTCTCTCAACAAGAGTATTTGGAGGTATCGGTACCTGTGCCGAAAGACCAAGCTATGGGTTTTCAGGGCCCTGATAATGCCAGTTTTGCTCTACGGTAGTAAAACCTGGACATTATCCAGTGCCCTGGAGTCTCGTCTTCATGCCTTTTGTAATAGGTCCTTGCGCCGGAACTTGCGGTACTGTTGGCGGGACCATGTGTCTAACCAACGGCTGTACCGTGAGACTGGCGCAGAACCTGCTACCTGCACAATCCGGGATCGCCAACTCAGGCTATATGGCCACCTGGCTCGCTTTCCACAGGCTGATCCTGCTCATCAGGTTGTCTCTGTAAGAGACAACCCTGGATGGAGGAGGCCTGTGGGACGACCTAGGAGGTCGTGGTTTGGGCAGATCGATCAAACCTGTCGGGAAGAGCTCGAGATGGGCCGAGTCCCTGCCTGGCGGCTTGCCATGAGGGATCCCAAAAGGTGAACGCGGCTATGCACCCCTGTCGGCGTTAGCTCATGATGATGATGATGATGATGATTGTATGTATATGTGTGTGTGTGTGTGTGTGATTTTATTTCATATATGATTTCCTTTAATATCATACACACGGAAAATGTGTACATTTCAATAATCACAGACAAGATAGAAATTCATTTAGAGAAATGAATGACGCTAAATAAATCACAGAACGTGAATGATGGGGGAGTGGAATTCAGAAAGGATGAGAAATCAAATATACTGAAAGTATGCAAAAGCAAAACATATATGGGAGAAACTTTTGCAACCTATTTGTGTGGATGTCAGTATATTTACAGCGATTTGGATAGTGTGAATGTGAGCAAATTGTATTTAATTCAATAATGTAACGTTAAAACATGCACGGTTTTATGACAATCTGAAATTTGATAAAACTACACGCAGGCTCTAAATTATTCAAAACTATTATTATCTACAAGGTATGAAATCTGTGGGGGGGGGGGGGGGGTTATCTGTCACAAACGATGAATCGGTCAGATATGTAAATGTCTTTTTTTCTGCGGCTTCCATAATGTCTCTTACTTTACTTGTTTCTTTGTTCGTTATTACGGGTATCGCTTTTTCTCTGTCATTAACTGTAATTATGAGGCTTATAATTGTCATTATCATTACTATAAAATCACTAGTATTAATGATTATTTCATCACTTTCGTTATCATGATTAGTAGTACTATAATGAACATTCCTATTACAAATATTGTTCATAATTGTAATCACATTATACACACATATAAACACACGCTAGCGCATACAGTTATAGAAACATTAACGTATGCATACGTGATTAGTATGTATATATGTATATCATGTAAATAATATAAATGTATGTATATATATATATATATATATATATATATATATATGTATATATATATATATATATATATATATATATATATGTGTGTGTGTGTGTGTGTGTGTGTGTGTGTGTGTGTGTGTGTGTGTGTGTGTGTGTATACATATATATGTATATATACATATATATATATATATATATATATATATATATATATATATATATATATATATATATATATATATATGCAATCCCTCTTTGTGGTCGCCCATGGAAACTAGGCACCTTGTTGTCCTTGGCTTAACTGAGGAGCCTCTTGCAGTATCAGGATGCCCCACTAAAGGTACAGAGGCTTGGTCGCCAGCTTGTTGACACATTGGCTTTGTACTAACTTCCATCCTGAAAGAACCCAAACTGGCAGTGTTTCATATAGGTAAAGGTCCTGGGGGGGGGGGGGGAGACAAACATCCCTCCCAGTCATCAAGTAAGGCAAGCTTTATGTCCTGGGTTGGCGACCACTGGGAGCTGGGGGTTACCCGTCCCATCTGCCAACCTGGCAAGAGGCGTGTGGGGCAAAGCTCACAGGACCCCATAGGTGGATTATGGGACCTGCAGTCAGCCACCCCTCACTTATGAGGCATCGTAGGGAAGGGTGGCAGAGTTGACGTCGACCTGAAGTCACCTCTCGAGGCTTAACCTCAGGCGGGACGTCAGGATGAAGGCTTGGAATGTCCGCTCTTTACGACAGGATGATCGGTTGCCACTGCAGAGGCGGCTGATGGAACTGAGGTGGTTGCTCTCTTGGACGGGAGAAGACAATCAGTGTGAGTGGCTATATCTATTACTGGTCAGGCAGAAGTGATGGTCACCATCTTCAGGGAGTAGTCATAACCATCTTTAGCAGACTTCAGCCCTCAGGTTACTCCGGTTGATAAACTCATAATGGTATTGACACAAACTCTCCTCTCCTACCGATGTTTGTAAACGTGCATCTGTGTCGGACAGTTGTCCTCGGCGAGATCTTCATATTGTTCTTCAATGAAGCATCTAACTATCAATCTGTCGGTCCTCATGGTTCGGGAGCAGGTGATTGCAGCATGAATAGCATCCTTTCCCGGAACTTCTGGCTCTTGATACTAGCGCTCTGATCCACATCGTTGGACGTGGTACAACAAAGCAAGTAATGCAGCAAAGGAAATCAACTACATCCTCGTTAGCATTGATTGAAGGATCCTCCAGGTTGAGGGAGGGGGTTTGTGCCCAGGGGTTTTCTGAGGCAATTTTGGGTTGTGTGTGTGTGCGTGTGTGTGTGTGTGTGTATATATATATATATATATATATATATATATATATATATATATATATATATATATATATATATATATATGTACAGTTGCGGAATTATATTTCAATATACTTACTCTGTCCTACTTTGGTGTATCTGTCAACCACTTAAAGTAAACATAGTGTTAATAGTAGTTTTATGAATGAGGCTAAGACCCTAGGTAGTTTGTAACAAAGAGTGTGGTTGGTCTAATATAGATAACCAATAAGGGTATTACAATCAGAGCCAAATACTTATTCAATAAACTGAAACCATGCTACATTATATTCTTCATTACAGAACATTTACTAAAAACAAAATTGCAGTGAGGCTACAATGAATGATGTGTTATTAGTGAACCGTATTCATGTTGACAAAGGTAGAAATGCTATGAAAGAATATTAATATCTTCACAATACAAGAGGTATATTTGATCAGTTTCGAATATATCTTCATCTGCAATCCAAAAGTGAGTGAGTGTAGCGTTTATGGAAATACGAAGTCAATAATTGGTGACGAGTTATGAAACAATATGTATAATTTGTTTCAGTTAATCTGAATGTCTTATCTTGTGTTAAAATTTGATCATGCAGATTACTATTATTATTCCGAAAGTCTTTTCTGCATTTCTATAAGGACACGCATCCACATCCGAACAGCTAAGCGAGAACGTACATGATTGTTTCAGCTAGGTGGTTCCAAGGAGGGAGAATAGCAGGTCTAAGAACCGACTCCCAATACCTGTGGTGTATGACATAAAAAAAAAAAAAAAATCTTTTTCGTTCTGTTGAAATGGGTAGTTCATTTATTTGTCATATATGTAGTTTATATTTTACATAATTTTGTCGATACACGTCTGTTTACAATTTATGCGCATGTGTAGATAAAATTGGCATAGTTCTTATATATTATCTTGATATGAATGGAAACTGCTAATGTGACGAACATTTTCTTCGTCAGATCCAAACACGGATTCAATGAAGAGAAAATATGCTACAGTATAACCATTTTAGAATATTAACTGAACGTAAAACCGTGGTAGGGATGGGGTAATTACGCGATGCCTCATCGACGTCTTTATGTGTTGGGTGGGAAAGAACCAAAGTTGTTTCACACTTTACTTTGACAAGTTTTATGTTTCATACACATTTTGACCCCCACCCCTTTTTTTCTCTTCTTAGAAGGTGGGGTTCAA
>NC_091560.1:23466227-23468727 GCF_042767895.1 Penaeus vannamei
TGGTACGAGAAGAAGTGTATGTACATACCACTGTGCATAGGTTTCCTGTATATAGAAAAGGAGAAATGATCAGCAGAGCGATGGACAAGAGTGTCCAAGAAAGGGAGCTTGTCGTCAACATCCCATTCCACCTTGAAGCGGATGGACGGAGAGAGAGAATTCAGCTGCGACAGGAAATCAGGAAACAGGGCAGGGTCATGGGGCCAGAGAGCGAAGACGTCGTCGACATATCTCAGCCACATGGAAGGACGAGGGGAGATGGAAGGGAGGAGCTCCGACTCGAAGAACTCCATGTACAGGTTAGCCAGAACCGGGGAGAGAGGAGAGCCCATGGCAACACCGAACGTCTGTGAGTAGAAACGACCCTCAAAGGAGAAGGAATTCGACTCCACACACAGACGAATCAGCTGGAGGAAGATTTCGGTGGGAAGAGGAAGACGAGGATCCTCGGCAGGGAGCTTCCTCTGAAGGAAAGCGAAGACGTCATCAAGCGGGACCTTGGTGAACAGGGAGTCGACATCTAGGCGAGACACCGCGGACACGGGAGATGAAGTCCTGTGAATGGCGAAGGTGAGCAGGAGAGAAGGTTCCGAGAAGGGGAGTGAGAGACTTAGCCAGCATAGCCGCCAGAGGATGCGTCACCAATCCCCGGAAGGAGATGATGGGGCGTAGAGGCACGGCCGGCTTATGGGTTTTAGGAAGCCCATAGAAATGAAGGAGGCGAGGGTTAACGACCTTGAACCTCTGGTAAATGTTCGCCTCCGGGAAACAGGTTGCAAGCTCTCTCAGACGACGGTGGAAAGTGGCATCTATGCTGTTCCATGTGCCTCCTGTGATAAGCAGTATTTTGGTGAAACAGGCGCCAGTCTTACTAAGCGTCTGTCTCAGCATAAGTACGCTGTATCCAGGGGACATAACAACAACGCCCTCTTCTGCCATCAGTGGGACACTGGCCATCAGATGGACTGGAAAGCAGCACGCATTCCCTTCCCTTCCGCTGAAGTCCATGCCCGCAGACTGGTGGAATCTTCTCTGATTAAGCTGCTGCCCAATTTCAACTTGAACAGCGGTTTCTCTCCTGCCGACAGCCTCCTCGCTTCCCACATCCTTCGTCTTCTCCCTCATGCCGGCCACCTGTCACATAGACCGCCTGATCCTTCGACCTGATCTTACCTCCCTTCGCTTCCGTTCTCCTGTCCTTACCTGCCTCGTGGTTCCCGAGTGCTTCTCCTCCTTTCCCTCTTATACCGCTTACTCTCCCTTGCCACTTAGCCTCCAGGCTAGTACAGTGGTAACGTGTCGGCCTCTCATCCGAGGGGTCGGCGGTTCGCGCCCCGCCCAGGCGCGAGAAGTTGCAATTGTCGCTCGGAGGTTACTGCTGTGGCTGGGCACCACGGTGGGTAAGGACTAAGCTCAGTCGCGTCAGCACTCGCTGACACACGTTGATCGAGTCGACATTAGTCGGCACAGGCAGGGCTCCCCCATAGCCCGGGCGAGGCTCAGCTTCGCATATCGGACTTATCCTTATCCTTATCCTTGCCACTTCAGACCCGAAGATGGAATCGAGGACGATTCCGAAACTGTTGTCTCACTTTCATCAATGAATTTGGTTTGTGCATTGTGGGTTTTTCTTCCATATTATCAACAGGGTATTGTGTTTTTCATTGCATCATGGACCCCACGGTTAAACGAAATCTTCTCTCGTTCCTGTTTGCCTCCTTCCCCGACTTGGTTCCTGCCTTTCGCGCTTTTGAGGATTCCTTAATCGCCACGGCCCGACGGAAGAATCAACTGCGTTTCCTCCGAGACTGCCTTGAGGAGCAGGTGCTCCCTTCCTCGATCGGCAACCTCTTGAAGCACTCGGATGGAGGATCTCCTTTTCCTGATTATGCTCGTTTCCTCCTCCTTGAACGGATCCGTGCTGGTAAGAGGGATGTCGAGCTTTCCTACTTCTGCTCGCGGGTTCGTTCTGACCTCCTGAAGGAACGACTCCCCGGCCATGTCTTCCAGCTCCTAGCTGACATGGCCCATGATTCTTCCCGGTTCCTCTCAACTACCTATGCCCACTCCCTCTCCCAGAAACTCTCTAACCTCACCTCCCGTAGTCCCTGGTCCCGCTTCTCCCTCACCGACGCGGTTACCAACCTTTCCTCCCTGTCCTTGACCCCTCACCAACTACAACTCCTTGGCTTCGGTCTTTCCTTTGCTTTCCGCCCTCTTCCCCTTACCTCTATTATCATTTCTTCCTTTGACCGGTTCATCTCCGCTCATAGGAACTCCTTGCCTGATGTGTCCCTCCTTCGTGGGGCCTTCCTTCCGGCCCTCGAGTCCCTCCTTCACCCTAACCCTTCCATCTCCAGGCGTTACCGTGAGGCCCTTCACAGCCTGCGCAGGGAGGATGTCACCATTTTGCCTTCTGACAAAGGTAACTCGGTGGTGGTCCTCGACCGAGCCTCCTACCTGCAGAAGGCCCAGGACCTGTTAGGTGACGCCTCCACCT
>NC_091560.1:23522810-23527810 GCF_042767895.1 Penaeus vannamei
AACATTACTGGGTAAGGTTAAGAACACAAGCACATTTTTTCTCTCGCTCCACGCATATTAAGTCGGGTGGTTCACACAAGAGCAAGGCACATTACCCAAACCAAGACAGCTGACGAGAAAAAAAAGAAGAAAAAGAAATAAAAAAGAAAATCTAACACGGGCATGGAAGCAGCCCTCCCCCCTCCCCCCATCCCCAGCCCATTTAATGGCATTTTTACGCTTCACACGAATGCCCAGGCATCGCAGGCCCAACCGCCGACTCCTTCACCGGCTACGAAGCACCAGCGCAAACAGATCGTAAGAATAAATAAAGTTTCACAATCTCCCGGCCTGCAAAATGAACCAAAGCTGGAATTACGCCCAGACCTCACGTTGGTGTTAATTATTTAAGCCACTCCAACGGTTTACAGAAGCCATTTGAAAACTTTGCGAAGGAGGGTGAAAAAGGGACGAGAGAAGCGAGAGAGAGAGAGAGAGAGAGAAGGAAGAGTCTGCATTATAAAGAAAGAAAAAATGCATAGAAAATATCTAGAATGGGAAACAAGACGAGAATGGGAGAAGGGGATGGAGTGTAGAGGAGAGGAAGAGGGAAGAATAGGGAGGGAGATAGAGGGAGGGAGGAAGGGATATGTGTTGGCTGATTGGTAGATAGATAGATAGATAGATAGATAGATAGATAGATAGATAGATAGATAGCGAGAGAGAGAGAGAGAGAGAGAGAGAGAGAGAGAGAGAGAGAGAGAGAGAGAGAGAGAGAGAGAGAGAGAGAGAGAAAGAGAAAGAGAGAAAGAGAGAGAGAGAGGGGGAGAGAGAGAGAGAGAGAGAGAGAGAGAAACAGAGAGAGAGAGAGAGAGAGAGAGAGAGAGAAAGAGAGAGAGAGAGAGAGAGAGAGAGAGAGAGAGAGAGGAGGGAAGGAGGGAGGGAGGGAGGGAGGGAGAGAGGGAGAGAGAGAGAGAGAGAGAGAGAGAGAGAGAGAGAGAGAGAGAGAGAGAAGAGAGAGAAAGAGAGAGAGAGAGAGAGAGAGAGAGAGAGAGAGAGGGAGGGAGGGAGGGAGGGAGGGAGGGAGGAGAGAGAGAGAGAGAGAGAGAGAGAGAGAGAGAGAGAGAGAGAGAGAGAGAGAGAGAGAGAGAGAGAGAGAGAGAGAGAGAGAGCAAGAGAACAGAACAAAGATAAAGGTGGATAACTTTTAGAAGCAAGAAACCAAGTTAAGAAAGCCTAAAACAAAAAGAAAACAAGCAAACAAAAAAGAAAAAAGGAAAAAGAAAGAAATAAACTACTCAAAATTCCAAGGAAGATTGGGGGGTTACGTGTTCAGTGAGGTTCACGAGTTTGATCCTCTTCCATTAAGCTCTGAGGTTTCCAGACTGTTACGACTCGTTCAGAGGTTTCCCTGCATAAGGGGCTTCAGTCACAGAGACTCAGGCTGCCAGAAGGGGAAGAGCAGGCGTTAGTTAATGCGTTAGGTGTAGAAATCGGCATCAATTCAACCTCATAAATTCGTATCTCATTTTCATTTCTTTCATTTCCTTTCTTATATTGAAGGAAAGAATAAAATACGGATTGGTTTTCGTATGAATAAATTTGTTTGCGTCAAAAAACAGACATGCAATGGTATGCACTCAAAATAGAAAAAAATAGAAAAAAAAACTAAATAAACCCTTAATCTATCCCTTGACATCTCTGTTATGCAATTCACTGTTGATGTATTTCAGTGTCAAAGGGTTGCATACAAATTTTGTCACATTGTATTGGAGATCAATCCCCTAATCCGGCGCTTCATTCACATTATTTTTTCGTGTGTGGAGCGATGTCGGGCTTAAATCAAAACCCACGTGTCATGAATGTTATATTGTATTTTCCTCTTTTTCTCGTGGTGTTTCACTGCCCAGATCGCCCTCTGCCTCGCTAACAGACAACGCGACAGACACGAGGCTTACATCATGAAGCTTCCCTTCCATGAAAGGTTCACAAGAAGCACGATAATTCTGTACTTAGTATTGATATTTAGAACCCGCTGCCTCGGACCCGGCGTGACCCCGTCTGTCTCCCCCTGACTCCCTCTTCCGCCGGGTCGTCTTCTTCCGAGCGACGAGGGAATCGCCGGCGCGCGGGAGATCGAATAAATGAGGTTTGGCACCGATACGGATTTCGAGCACTCGCGGACTTACGCAGCCGTACAGGAGGTCATACTGGTCGTACAGAAAGACCTGGCCCGGTACGAGGCGACCGGGAAGAAAATGTGCCGGGAGTAAGTGAGCTGGAGGGGCGTGCCCTGAGGGAAAGTACTGAGGACCATCCTGAAGGAGAGAAAATCATGAAAAAGAAGTGATTTGAAGAAGTAAAGAGTCATCAGAGATCATAGACAGAGAAGTCACCAAGGCAAAAAAAAAAAAAAAAGAAGAAAAAAAAAAAATAGCCGAAGGAAACATTCAAGTGTTTCCCTCTTTTTAACATATGCAAATATATCAAGACAAAGAAGACAGAAATCACTTAAAGGATTAGTCCTTGTAAAGTAATATGAATACTCAAGGCACACAATGGAAGCACTGAGTGAGACAGGCCTGGTCAGAAAAAAATCCTGAAACGTTATTGCAAAGGGCCGTTGCATAACAGCGGCACGCTAACAACCAGCGAGATTCATCGTCTCTCGAAGGGAGAGGGCAAACTTCTATAATTAGAAGGAGGAGGAAAGACGCTAATTGGGTACAGGTGATATTACAGTAATTGACGAGACTACAAATCCTCATAATTAGGGTTAATGTATATTTTGATAGGAAGGGAAAGGAAATATTGTGACAAACGTGGGTTGAGAGAAAGACTCGAGGAGACGAAGCATGACATAGAACCTCATGCGGAGATATTGGCCGTTTTCACAGGAATGAACCACGCGGTACACTTTCCTCACAAACAAGAGAACGCGATAAAAGCTTCTAGAAGTTCCGCTGTAATCGTCAGTAAAGCAAATGCTGTGCTCTTAATCACGTGCTTATAGGTGAATTCTAGACGGCCTAGATGCAGTTCACACTATGTTTTTCTAATACAATATTCCAACACGATTAAGATGTTTCCCTTCAACGAGCGCGTCGCTCGAACTTTAAAAAATGCAAAAGCAGAAATTGAAATACATTCGATCGCCGGCGGCCGCTGCGGCGGAGGACTTGGGGGCGCCCGGCAATACTGGAGGCCGCCGCCCCTCCCCGGCCGAGGCATCTTGGCAAAGGCATCGTGTCTCAGCGCCACCGACAGGCCGCTCAAAACAAAATCGGATTTCGGGATATTTACGGCGCATGAATACCATATTGGCCAGGGGAGGGTAAAAAAGCAGTTGCCTTTACGAGAACAGAACAACTTTATTTAAGAGGACAGCCGAACAATATAACCACTTTTGATTCGGAGAATGGATTTG
Organism: Penaeus vannamei; assembly: GCF_042767895.1. Classification (NCBI taxonomy): domain Eukaryota; kingdom Metazoa; phylum Arthropoda; class Malacostraca; order Decapoda; family Penaeidae; genus Penaeus; species Penaeus vannamei. The sequence continues at coordinate 23,526,217 of NC_091560.1, forward strand.
TGATGTTATTTAGCAAGAAATAGGCGTGTTATTGCAAAAGTTGGCCATCCATAACGGACAACTTCCGACTTACAATGACTTCGCCCCGAAATGTTTTCTACTTTGCGTCACTTGTGAAAAGACATGAATTCCTTTTCGATCGCTGGCGGCTTCTCCCCAACAAGGCCTTTCCGTCGGACCTCCGAAACGCGCTGCCCGGAATACAAAGAGGTCTTGTCTCACTCTCGCTTCACCATCGAGATGCTATTATGCCGAGGCCATCGTGCTGAGGGCTGTCACTCTCATCATGATCATTATAAGCACGATTATTACATCTACCATAACTACTACTCTTACAACCGCTAATAATAGTATTTCTATTTCATTTTCAATTAGTAATGGGAGAATGGGTTATAATGGGTGCCTTGGGTGGGAAAGGGTGACAGCAATGGTCATGTTTTTTTCGTTCATGGTGACGTCACAGTGGGAACAGTTTCCGTTGTAGGCGCGGGGCGGCTGATCAGCATACAGAAGCACAGCAGGAAAAATGGGTCAAGAAACAAACGACGGTCGATAGAACAGAACGGTAGACATTTATAAACAATTACGAACGTCTGCTGATGACTGCGAGCAAAAGGCACTAATTACAGAAGGTAGCCATTAGCACCGTCATTATCATTAGCGACACCAGCAAAGAGCAAATTACAGGGGGAAAATGAGGTAATTCTCACAAAACAAAACAAAAAATCAAACAAAATACAAAATACAAAAAGACAAAATACAAAAAAGACAAACAAACATGCACAGCTTCGATCTCGAGCGCCCTCCAACGCCTATACACGCATTATCCACGCAAATCCACCTCCTCAGCCTCCCACCCACTCCTTAAGCCTGGGACCACGACGCTGAATCCCGGAGGACGGGCTGTGATCTACGGCCGCGCCCGGAGCTCCTCCTCCACCGCCTTCCCGAGGTTTCGTCCGGGAGTTGGGGGGAGGAGGGGGGTTGAGATGGAATGGGAGGGAGAGAGGGAATGGGAGGGAGGGAGGGAGGGAGATACAGAAGAGGGAAGGAGAGAGAGAGAGAGAGAGAGAGAGAGAGAGAGAGAGAGAGAGGGAGGGAGGGAGGGAGAGAGAGAGAGAGAGAGAGAGAGAGAGAGAGAGAGAGAGAGAGAGAGAGAGAGAGAGAGAGAGAGAGAGAGAGAGAGAGAGAGAGAGGGAGAGAGAGAGGGAGAGAGAGAGAAGGGGGAAGTGGCACTGGAAATGGGGAGTATGGAAGATGGGGGAAGGGAAGGGGCAAGGGGAGCGGGAATAGTGGAGAAGAGGAAAGGAGGAGGGGAGTGGGGAATGATGGGGGAAAAGGGGAGTAGAAAGAGAAGGATGGAGAGAAAGAGGGAAAGCGGGAGGGAATGGTTGTAGGAAGAAAGGGCAGAAGAGAAGAGGACAGCATGAAGGACGGGGGACGGAAGGATAGGAGAAGAAAGGGCCAAAGGGGAATATGAGGAACAGAAAACAGAAAGGAGCAGAAAGGAAAAGGAAAAAGGCAGAGGCAAGGGAGGAGGAAAGGGAGTGCGGTGCAGTGAGTGGAGAGAGTTTTACGGAATTAAGTGCACAGT
>NC_091560.1:23545310-23557810 GCF_042767895.1 Penaeus vannamei
GAGAGAGAGAGAGAGAGAGAGAGAGAGAGAGAGAGAGAGAGAGAGAGAGAGAGAGAGAGAGAATATTTAGTACATCCCGAAATACTTCCATGGATTTACTTTACTTTTCCGTCCCTAGGGCACGGATGTCCCGGGTGAGATTTATGCTAAACACCCAGATAAATCATGCAAAACAAAAGGGAAATCACAGGCAGCTTTTTCCCTAAATTCGTACACGGGGAATAACATTGTGTTTGGGATTATCTGTGAATCGGCGCCTGATGGGTTGCCTCAAAATCATGTCCAACACCTTTGCTGTGTATTTCATTTCCCTTCTTTCCTTTTGCTTTTACTCGGGTTGTGTAACTAAATCATTTTGGGGAAATTACATTCACAAAGGGACGGTACTTAATTACATTTTCTAAATCATCGAACACATGCAAACGTTTGTAGAAACCTAAAGCAATTCCCCACGTCCCTCTGCGAAGAGGGGTCGACATGCGCAGGCCGGGGCGAGCGGGAGAGGGTCCGCCGGGCGCGAGTGCGGATTCCTGATACCAAGACTCAACGACACTTCTTCGCCTCACTGCGTCCACCGACAGCCCCTTCTTCGTCACATTCCCCCTTCCGGGAGTGACCGAGTAGCCGCGTCTTCGCAATTGCGTGGAAGCGTCTTGGAGTCTATTGGCCTTTCGGGCTCTCTTCCGTCTCGAGGTGGGCGGGAGAACTCAACTTTAATAACATCCTAAAGCTGAAACCGATATTTCCCGGAAATTATATATGATGCCAACACGATTACTAGTTTCTCTGAGATGATAGTGCACGAATTATTGTTTGTAATTCCTTTGTGCAGTCTATATGTTGCAAGTAACCGTTCCTCCTGCAATCTCATATACGTAGAATGACATTCTGTAGGTAAAATAAAGCCAGGAATGTTATATTTTGATCTTTCAAGCGCATAGCAAGTACTAGTACCAAAAGCTGTATCTTTGTAAATTTTGCATCTGTCTCAGCCCATTCCACAACGTTCATTATCACTCCCTGCAGTCCACATATATTTCAACTAACAGACACGTCAACTTCGAAAATTGTCATGGAATTTCCACGGCTGCAATAGTTGACGCCGTACCTTGCCACGCCTCGTCGACCCGCTGAACGCGTCCCCTCGTTGAGTTCTTTCATCGCTGGAGCCCTGGCTGAGTCCCCGAGGACCCTGGCTTTCCACGTGCCATTGGCGGTGGGCTGAATGCGGCAGCCCTTGGCCCTTGGTCAGCGGCGCCGCCGATGCCCAGGGACGTATAAGGCATAATGTGGCGGTGCGAAGGCGAGCCACGGAGGCGCTCTGGACTCTTGGCCGCAATTATAGCAACTTCCCAGCATATCGTATTAAGTTAGGGCATTATCATTATTTTCTTCGTCTTCCACAGAGTGTACTTTCGAATAGAATTTAAATATTGGTTTCTATGGAAATGAAGATACGGATTTGAATACATGAATACATCAGGGTATGTATACATGAGCGGTGGGAAGGTGTGAGGGCTCCAAGGTACGGGCGTCACTGCCACAAAAACTGGGTCCTCGCTCTTCTCTTGATTTTTTTCTTCTGCTCTTCGTTCTTTTTTTTTTTTCTTTCTTTCTTTTTTGAGAAACTCGCCCCCATCAAAGCCGTCGTGCTTACTGACCTCTGCTTTACCATCTAAGCAGAGCAGTCTTGCCCAGACCTGTCGTGCTTGGTAACTATGTCGTATTTAACTACACTTTGGCAACCATGAAAATCTCCACTGGCAGGATTTACTTATCGGTTATGCGATCCTGTGACCAGACGTCCTCGCTACCAGCACTACTCCACAACAACGCTTTCGTAAATAAGAGCATCTTCGAACACGCTCTGTATCTGTCTGTTTGTATGTCTGTCTGCGTCTGTCTATCTGTCTGTCTCCCTCTTGTGTGCAGTCTGTCTTCTACATGTTTAGACATTTGATCCCCAAAACAGCTCACATTATTATTATTATTTTTTTTTTTTGTGTGTGTGTGTGTGTAAATTAGAACACTTAAGTCAGAAATCCTCCCAAAGCATAAAACCAACCAACATTTCCAGCTTTCCTTGTCCTTTAATCAGATTATATATTTTTCATTTCCCGACTCGAGTTTTATCTCCGTTTTTACTCCAATACATTGAGAGTCTCCACCCAGCGAGCGCGGGCTCCTACGCCTCTCCTCCGCGGCCGCGAGAGGGCACCAAGTACAATGACCTCCGTCGAAAGAAAGAGTGACCGAACCTGTCAACTGATAATATCTCCCTCGTTTTCTTGTGCCCGGGATTTGTTTGTTGGTGATGTTCTTCTCAAAGGAATGATTTTCTGTTCATCTTCCCAAATCCAGATATAAAAAAGCAATAACCAAGCGCTTATATTTTGGCGTTTCTGAGAGCCATTTATCTCCCAAGGAAGTTTTACCAGGAGTCTCAGAAGCTTAGACGTTCGATGGATTTTCCTTATTAACAAACGCCCAGACAGAAAATGTAAACAAAAATTATAAAATAACCACAACGAAAGACAGGGAAATTAGTTAACGAAACAGGATACACTCTTGTGAAACAGACTCCCTTATACATGCACATGAAGGCAAATAATAATTGCGTTTACGACATTTCCCTTTCGCTATTACTGCCTATTTTCCGACCATTACTCCAGCCCGTTTCCACTTTTTGTCCCCATTTACTCCACACTCGCGTCGACTCTGGAAGCACCCGGATCCAGTCTGGCGTTAACAATATTTTGGTCGATGACTGGGCGTCGGGCGGGCTCCTCGGGGCATACACGTGTGGCGGCTGCTTCCTACGGGGCGGCCTGTGACGTCCACGTTAGCACTGGACATTCAAGATTTATTTAATCAGCTTATCCCAACAGTCAATGATTCTAAAACCTTTTTCCTCATCCAATTTATCTCCCGATTCTGCCTGTATTAAAAAAAAAAGTTCAAAATCTTTTCATCTTCAACGTCTTGGAGTCTGATATCCACTCTTTATCTCAGCAGAAGTGCTTTCCCGCCGTCAATTAAAAACGACCTTCCACTCGCAATCGGCTTATGTGCAGCAAGTCACCTCGAACATCCCTTCGAGGGCGGCTAATTAGGCCGAGCCGGGATGATTCCGCGCCACAAGCAGCTTTCCTTGCCGCATCCAAGCTCGTGCCGCGCGTACTCGTCGCGAGGCCCGTCAAGAACCCTCCCCGGTGACGCAATCGATGGTTCTCGCTCTCAGCCCGCCGAGACGCGACCCTCGTAGGCTTAGGCCTTCGCCGCGGCCGTTCCAGCAGGAAGGTAGTCGCGGGCATCGAGCTCTCTGCTATAGACGGACAAAACAAACGCATCCATGCAATATACAATATGTAAATACCTGTAGACAGGGTGCTCTCTTTCTCTCATAAACACCCATACATATGTGTGTGCGTGTATATGTATGTATGTGTTTGTGAATGTATATGCAAATGTGTGTATATACATATATAAATATATATACATATATATGTATATATGTATATATGTATATATATATATATATATATATATATATATATATATATATATATATATATATATTATGATTATATATATATATATATACATACATACATACATACATACATATATATATATATATATATATATATATATATATATATATATATATATATATATATATATATATATATATGTACACACATAACGCACATATTCAGAAGCGTAAAACCCGACGAAAAATCCCCTTCCTTTTCGGTGTTCTACATGCAAATGTTCATCCATCTTCGGGTTAAAATATTCCCCAATACATTATGTCCAATTTCAGTTTCCACGAGAGTCCAGCGATTCATTCTCTCTCACTCCCTCCATAATGCCATCCGCGTATCCGTCTTCCGATGAATTAGCACACAGCTCTAATCCGAACCTGAGTGGGTCGCCCTTATCCTTATCCAGTCGATCTTCGGATTCTTATCCAACCTTTCCTTCGCCCTTTTCGCCCCCCCCCTCCCTGCCTCTACCCGATCCTTTACCCTCCCCCCAAGCCCCCCTTCCCCCCACTTACGGACCACCAACCATTCTACAATAACAAATGAGTCTCGGAGGATTTACCGGACAGGCACCGTCGTTTATGGCTTAATTATCATCCTTAATTATCTCGCTTTATCGGTAATGAACGTGGATTTTCCCCTGAAAGAATTCACGTAACTTTATATACGCGGTAAAGGTGGGTGAATATATATATATATATATATATATATATATATATATATATATATATATATATATATATATATATTAGATATATATCATATATATACATGCATATATAGATACATGTATATATATAAGTGTGTGTGTGTATATATATATATATATATATATATATATATATATATATATATATATATATATATATATATATATATATATATATATATATATATATATATATATATATATATATATATATATATATATATATTTACATATTTGATACACATCAGATGTATATCAGATACATATCAGATACACACACACACACACACACACACACACACACACATATATATGTATATATATATATATATATATATATATATATATAGAGAGAGAGAGAGAGAGAGAGAGAGAGAGAGAGAGAGAGAGAGAGAGAGAGAGAGAGAGAGAGAGAGAGAGAGAGAGAGAGAGAAAATGAGTAGGTAAGAGGGGAGAAGGAGGGAGGAGGGGAGTGACTACGGGACAGCATTCAAGAAATTGAAATATTTCGGCATACTTGCAAGCAGCAGTGTGTACACAAGGCATCAAAGGCTTCAATGGAGTTGTTAAAGGTCCGGGGGAGGGGAGGGAAGGGGGGTGGGGCTGTTTGTGGGGCGGGGAATAGAAGGACGGGGGAGGGGGGGGGGAGGGGGCAGGAGCAAACATCAGACTGAAGACGCAAATACTGGAATAAATTAGGTTGAAGGCAGGAAAGCCGCTGCATGGCCACCGTTTTTAAAATGTATATAAGTATGCATACACACGTACATACAAAAATAAATGCATACATGTATACATACATACAGAGAAGTGTGTATATAAAAATGTATATATATATATATATATATATATATATATATATATATATATATATATATATATATATATATATATATATATATATATATATATATATATGCATATGCAGCATAAATAGACCCAAATAGAAACAGATTCACACTCACACATGTCATCCTGCCCCCACCCCCCATCCCCCACCCGGTCGACAGAGAACGGAAGTGACACGATTCTGCACATCAAATACCCGAAAGGCATCGCAGCGCAAACCCTCCTGACGCATCCACAATTGCGTACAGACCGACCCCGAGAGCGCAAAGCCCTTCCCCATCCGCACGCTGTCGCAGCCCGTATTAATGTCTCGCGTACGACCTGCACGACTCGGATTCCTTGTCTGGTCGTCGCGCGCTCCTCGATCGGAACTCCTCATCGGTCTTGGGATCTGGGAAGCGGGAGGCGAAGAGATCGAGGGATTCGCGGCTGATGGGATGCTGCCACACACACACATACACACACACACACACACACACACACACACACACACACACACACACACACACACACACACACACACGCATATATTGAATGTAAAATGAAAATCAGAGCAAAATCCAGCCAGTAAGAGCCCTTTTCCTCCTTCCCTACCCCCCCCCCCCCCCTTACATCGTCGTCTCGGGACTCCGACCCGGCAGCGTGCGAGGAGGCTGCTTCCAAACATCCTATCGACTTGCCCAATGCTTCAGTAGTAACTTCATTTTCCAGAAGGCGCTCGCCGGAACTGTCTTTACACACGCCAAAAAATATCCAAATTGCCCGTCCCGCGGAACCAAATCTGTTTACAAGAAGAATCGGCCCTACAAAGAATCCCACCGCCCTTCTCGCGAGCTCCCCATGTGTGCTGGGATCACATCATTCGAATCACTCGCCTCGCTTGCTTCCCGTTCCTAGTGCTGCAGCCTCTCCTCCTCGACGCCCGTGCCCCTCGAGGCTTAAAAACCATCTCCTCCATATTTCTCTCTCCCACTCGCTCTTTTTTCTCCCCCCGCCCCCCCCCCCTCTCTCTCTCTATCTATCTGTCTGTGTTATCTCTCTCTCCCTCTCTAACACACACGCACATAACCACACATTCACACAAAAAAAGTTTCTCGCATACTTGCAATGTCTTAGTTAATCCAAAATTTCAAATTCCACCTAAATCTCACATTCCCCGAGGAAACTATCTGTTGTAGTTTATACGTTTAAACGATGCCGGGACTTTGCTAGTCAGGTAACGCCCATATTTTAAAGGACTTATGTGTTTCACAAGACTCCTCGGGTGTAATATGTTCTCCATTACAGTTCCTGTTGTTGGATTTGGCGCGTATCCATACAACACGTCTGCTATTCGGGCACAACTTTCCTGTTTTCCCATCTCTTCTATGAAAATGCCATTATTTCAAATCACTGAAAGAGAAAAAAGAAAAACAAACAACTAGTAATTCGCCGAACTGACTCCATCACAAGTTTCCTGTCAGTCTAAGCCACTAGTACTTTATTGGCCTGGCTTAAGTACCTCCGCTAACGCCGAACTGTCCCGGGTCGACCGATATACATCTCGTTTTATTTCCCTTCACCTCGTCCATCTCAAGGCAGGTGAAGGCGCAGGGGGGAAGGGGAGATCGTCCTTTATCTTCGGGGCGAGGACGGCTCCTTCATGAGAGTCCTGATGAAGAGCCAGATAAACTTAATGACGACTGACTGGTGGGAAGGCGACGCAGCCTACCAGTTTTTGTGGATATTTTCCTTTGAACACTGTTTTTTTATATCGTTTGATATATGCTCTCGTAAAGTGGGTGTTGTTACTAGGTTAATGAAGGATGAACTCCTTCCTGTGAATTTATATCGAAATGGGGGAATAATGACGATTGTTTTTTGTCTACCGGACAAAGACATTAAAAAAATGAATTAATAATGCCGCTTTATCTTTCCCTTTTTTTTTACGGGTCACAAAAAGACTGTATCATACAAGATAGACATCCATGCGGAATATCTAGTACGAAAGGCAATAGACTCCTGCATGCGATTTATTCCGTTTTTGGGCCTGCATCAGTGCACACGGGAGTCGTGTTTGCCTTTCCCATTCGGGCTCTCGGCTGCACTGGAAGCTGCCTTATCCGAACCACAGTAAAGTAAACACGGCAATTTAGATAATCCGGACATAACCCATGGATATCAGCCCACGGACAGTTTAGCACAGAAATGAAACACCGTCCCCATTCGCCCTCTGACCGGAGAACTTAGTGAATATCTTATGGTGTTTTGAGAATTGCGACCGAGCTGGCTGCGCGAGGGACGTGGCAGATCAGCGACGCCTAAAGATACCATTCGCAGCGAGTGATGTGGCGGGGCTGCCTCGGGCGGGCCTTCTGGCTCGTGTGCTCGCCCCTATCGCGTCACTCCTGCTCACTGCACGCTCACTTGCAGCCCGCTACGAATTAATATAATGCGCACAAACATTTTCTGCTCTCGTGCACTCTAGTTCCTCGTGGATCTTCAAAAGGAATATCAAATCTCGCGTTAGCCATATTTACTGAGGTGGAACTACTTCTATACACTAGGCCGTTTGATGTATACTAGAGAATCTAGGCACTTCATTAAAGCACTGTCAACACCGAACGATGCATGTGCACGGAATAACTTCGTAACAATTGCCACTGACAATCGTATTTGATTAATTAAATTCACACACATTGCGTTTCAGTCACAGATTTTTCATAAAGCCCACGATCTGTATACAGCATATTCGCATGCAGCATAATACGTATATAAATGATATTTTGCATCATTTCAACGGATGTGGATGATAGTATCATGTGTCCTTCTCGCAGTACATAAACAATGCTTCAACCTCGCTGTTCCAGAATTCGTATTGTGAACATACTCGTGATCATTGTTATCCCAGAGACCTTGAGGAAATGTCTTTTGTTTCGATGTCTTTAAGGAAACCGGTGATACTTGTTGCATTTTTTTGGGTATCCTGCAACAGCAAAAGAATGAATATGCATGTGTATTTTTGGAATAAAAATCTTGCACAGTAACGAGGGTCTCTCTCTCTCTCTCTCTCTCTCTCTCTCTCTCTCTCTCTCTCTCTCTCTCTCTCTCTCTCTCTCCCTCCCTCTCTTTCTCTCGGCGATAATGATTAACAAAGCTGAACGAGTCCAACACACACGCAAAACGATCACGCCAAATCACCCACACCCATTCGGACGGGGAACACAGTCCACGAAATCTGTCAATGAGGGGATAAGATTCACGTCATGCAACCCAAAGCGAGGACCAAAGCTGTTCCAGTGAGGCGCTAAAATCTATAGGAATGACCCTCCGCTCATGACCCTCGTAAGTGGGGGAGGCTGATGACCCTCCTCTCACTATCACATTCGAGATGCTAATGGATCTGGTCAGGCAAGGATGTAGTCAAGGTTCCGTTTGTCAGAGGATTGCTTTGGCTGCTTCGCTGTGCGTCCGGGAAATCGGCGAGGCGAGTCAGGTGCTTCACTTGCAGGTAAAATCACTCTCATCATATGAATATTAAACTAATACTCATTTAAGTGTCCTCCAATGTTCGTTTGGTGCGTCCTCTTGGCGTATGTCACGTTCAAGAGCGAATGGTGAATTTCCAAAGATAATTAGTTTGGAGAGTAATAAAGCCTCTTAAATAAGAGCGCTACACATCAGTCGAGGACGAAAATGTTACAGTTAAATGGGACATGAAATCCTCTTCACGCAAGTCGTCACATTGAAAAACTTCAACGAAATTATGTAGAATTTATTCACTCTTTTCGTTCACAAAAATAGTACTGCTTCGAGCGATGTTAATCTAGAACAAATTTCCAAAGCGATCGATTTTGAGAGAAAAAAAAAAACTATTTTCCCTTCACCTATAAAAGGCAAAAAGAAAGGCACCGAAGATTGCATCTCCTAATAGCCGATGGCAGGAAGTGTCACGAGATCGCCCTGAAAGATAATCGTTATCGGTTGATATTGGATGGACTTATGACTCCGAAGAGGTCCATTATCGAGGCCATTATTCAAAATGGATCACACAGACACCATTACAGTGTTTGGCATTCCCTTCACGGTCGCCAAGACCAAATAGACACGCATGAATACACATCCTCTTCCCTTCTCCCTCCCATTCTCTCTCTCCCTCACCCCCCCCCCTCTCTCTCTCTCACTCTCTCTCTCTCTCTCTCTCTCTCTCTCTCTCTCTCTCTCTCTCTCTCTCTCTCTCTCTCTCTCTCTCTCTCTCTATCTATCTATCTATCTATCTATCTATCGATTTATCTTTCTCTTTCACACACACACACACACTCACCCGCAAAAGTGCGCGTCCAAGAACAACAAAACGCCCATCCCATCCTCCGACATACACAGCCATGCAGACACGGATGGCAACATATGACACCCGCCCCACAGGCCCGCCCAAGCCCCTCGGCTGGACATGCATTCGGGCGACTGTCACGTATTTGTCCATCAGCCTCTTAATCTCAACCCTCTCCTCTCGAGGAAATTGTGCCTCGTTCTCCCCCAACAAAGAGGATTGGTCTGGGGTCGGCGTGCGAAGCGATGGCAGGGGACTTTCGCTGATTTGGCACACGGATCTTCGCTTTCAACTTCTTGATTTCTCTCCTTGTGCTCTCTTATCACCTGTCTTCTCTATCGCTCTTCCTTGAGCTGAATGTAGCGATTGTTCTCCTCGTTTCACTTTTCATTCTTGTTATTTTTAGTTTTCGTTCGTGTTTACTCTTCTTCTTTCTTTCCTTCTTGCCCGTCCTTTTTCTCCTTCTCTTCTTCCAACTAGTCATTCACCTCCGACAGTAACTCCTCCCATGCTACTGCTTCCCGAACAATACACTGTCGATCTGAACGACGAAGCATATCTTCGTGCATTGTCTTACTCATGTCTTTCTCACTGAGAAATGAGAAATCACTACACACACACACACACACACACACACACACACACACACACACACACACACACACACACACACACACACACACACACACACACATATATATATATATATATATATATATATATATATATATATATATATATATATATATATATATATATATATATAATCACGTCAACCGCTTACAACTGCAAAAAGAACGTAATTGGTCTACCGTGGTGTGACTCAGCCCCTTGTCTCTTGTGGGGCCGGGGAGGTAAAGGCGAAGGTGAACTGTGAGATGAAGCGGGGAGGTGAAGATGTATACTGCATGAAGCGTACTCAACAAATTTGTGATTCGAAAGGATCTGAACCTGAAGCGTTGTGTCTTGGATATTACCTATGACATTAAGCGGAGCTGCTATGAGGATAATGATGGCGACGCGAAAGCTTTGGATAAAGTGCTGCGTACAAGAGTTTGCTTTCTCGTAAATCTATGAGATATTCCTGAAACCTGAAAGCGAGGTTAGCTCACTCTAAATCTAAATCAAGAGTTGAGGTAAAACCGTATTTCTAAGTTTTTATATGAATAAGGAGGGATCTATTTCGGTTCTAAAGCTAGTGTAGAAAGTCGTCTTCGGACTGACGTACATGGCAGCGTGAGGAGCTTTAGGGCAAAAAAAGCCTTAGGGGATGAAGCCTCTGGCTATGGAAACTCAGGCCGGAGGAGGGCGGAAGACGGTGACTTTGAGATTCGTTTTACGGTCATTTCTATGGGCGTTTATATTATTGCACGTGACCTATCAGCTTACAAATTCGTAAAATATGAAATACATAACAAGTACTACAGACTGGCAATGGAGGGAAATAAATTCCTATATACGCCTTACTTTTTACACATATTCATCAAGAGATATTTCCTCGAGGCCACCTCGCGCTAAGAATACACACACACACACACACACACACACACACACACACACACACACACACACACACACACACACACACACACACACACACACACACATACACACATGCACGCACACACGTACATTTATGTATATGAGTACCTTTTTCTGTAAGCGATTGCATGCATAAGCATCATTAAAATCTTCTCATCATAGTATCTTCAAAAAATAATGATACTGTTTAATGCAGTGACAAGATACGAAAAAGAGAATCACGAAAGGATTTCATACGAAATGCAGAAAAACTGAAGATGAACCAAATGATAAAAACAGCGGATAATACAGTCGTAAAAACAATTCAGGGGCGGATTCTATGCCCGAAGAAACAAACTAGCATGTGCTAATTAAACTTAATAGTCAAACAACACGAGGGCGAGCAGACAAGAGAAAGAAAGAATTAATGAGATGGTTTCTTGGTCTAAGAAAGGGTCTCCCCTCGAGAAGACGGAACGCAGCGGGCAAAAAGCACACGGGATCGGAAGGAGGAGGATAACGAAGAAGGGGAAAAGGAAGTGGAGAAGGAGAGGGAAAGGAAGAGCGGAGGCGATGATGGAGATTACATTTGATATAGAGAAGGGAAGGGGCCATGGCCAGTCGCCCGGACGTCTTTAAAGACCACTCCAGGTAATGAACATGGGGAGGAAGCGGGCGATTAGGATCTCGAGGTGATAACCTTTGTAAACCACCGCGTCCTGTGGTTTGGCGGGGCGAGGACAGTCCGTCAGGGGCGGGGGCTGGGGCCTCAGGGATGGAAAAGGGGTTAGCAAGTCGAAGAAAAGGAAAGACCGCTGCCCATAACCGCCCATTCACCTTTAGACTCCATTATTCAAAGCACGTTCTTGCGATTCATCAATACCGCCTTCCAATGATATATGGAAGAGAAACCATCATTTTGATCCTTCCTCTTCTCTCTTTCGGAAGGGAGAATCGAAACACTAGAAATAACTCGTGCTCTATCTATGCACAGCTCATTTGCAAAGGCAGAGACAATTTCTCGAAAGCCATGATAACACGGCTTCCCTCCCGCATCATCTTGGCCCGGATCCTCTCTCTCTCCGCTGACGGGCAGCCTCCCATCTCGGTTAATCACCTGGACCATTGTTGAGGCTTTGTATCTGTTTTATGAGATTCGCTGATTACTTTCCATTATGAGAGAGTGCTGCCTGATCCCTGATACGCCCTTATGTTGCTCAGTTTTGGTTACCCCCAAAGCTGTAATTGGCAAGCTCCTGAACTATTTAATTAACCGTTATCTTTGCAACTGCCTCTTGCAGCCCCCTCAGGGCGAGTTTTAGTCCTTCGCTCCCCCGAGTCATCCTCCGCCGGGATCAACCTCTCTGCAGCATCGTCCTTTATGTGTTCATTTCCCACAGCGTGACTCGCTCTGGGTTTTAAGGCTTCAATTATCGGAATTCTTATAATCATGGCTGATGGTGGCTCTTCCAGCATGATATCATTGCAATGCAGTATTCATTACTATTATATTCATTGTTATTAATATCCTCATCATCAACATCATCATTTTTTTTTCTTTGTT
>NC_091560.1:23565310-23572810 GCF_042767895.1 Penaeus vannamei
TGTTAATATTCCATCTAGATTAAATTCGGAAGATGCTATAGGATCGTGGGGATTCGGGTGAGGATATCGCCGAGACCATCAGCGTCCGCACTGTTGCCAGACAGGGAGGCGTCATTTCTATTCTCGGAGTAGCCTTACACTCCTGCACCGCCGCAGGCTTTAGTGTTTACACGCAGGAAGTGATATCAGCTAGAGATCGTAATACACGGAATTTTCACCAAAAAGTGCCATTAACATCGAACTGGCGAGTGGCTCAAGAGACAGGAAACGTTACAAAAGCGCCCATCGAGAGTTAGAAATGCTGACTTTACTGTCATATCTGTAAAATACGTTGTGTCATGCTTTATCTGTAATTTATGATCACTGAAATATTTCTATGCGCAGGTAAATTCACTGCTTCCCTGGAGAGCGTCTTCATCTACACATCTAACTTTATTCGTATTCATCTATGCATCAAAGATCCATATGCATATAGATGTGCAGTAATGTACAGGCAAGTGTAGTGTGCTTTATTTTATACTAAATAAATATGCGTGAGAGAGAGAGAGAGAGAGAGAGAGAGAGAGAGAGAGAGAGAGAGAGAGAGAGAGAGAGAGAGAGAGAGAGAGAGAGAGAGAGAGAGAGAGAGAGAGAGAGAGAGAGAGAGAGAGAGAGAGAGAGAGAGAGAGAGAGAGAGAGAGAGAGAGAGAGAGAGAGAGAGAGAGAGAGAGAGAGAGAGAGAGAGAGAGAGAGAGAGAGAGAGAAAGAGAGAGAGCGAATGAACCTATTAATACACATACTGACTAGATAGAAAAGAAAACAATATCGTATCGCATCAGACGAAAAGAATGCATTCATTACAAAATAAATATCCCCAAAATCCATTCCCAACATCTGAAGAACAAGAGCCTCTAAATCATTTTCCATTTCAGTTTCCACAGATTTGTAAAGATTTATCGGTCGGTTTTGCCCCAAGGCCCCACACACTGCCTTGCCCCACCTGTCCTTGGCAGCTCGGTTCTCCATGCTTTAAATATTCATCCTTATACATCTTTCCATAGAGGCCCTTTTTGAAAATCTAAGAACTCTAAATAGAGAACCGTATGGGTTATAATTTATGTTATATGCGTATAACATATGAAAGGAAGAAAAACTCTTCGCAATCTAGTCTGAAAGGTGTAGGCTGGTGGCCCCGGTAGTTTATTATTTAAACGGTCCATTAAGGTTATCTTTTATCTTGACAGATATGATGAGGTGAAAGACAAGGGAGCGATTTCGACCTATGGAAAGTGACAGCAAATATGGCTCTTACGGTCATATGCGCAAGGCTCAAATTCCATACGCTCAGTGCAGAGAACGAGACACAAAAGGGACCTACCGACGTACGACTTTCTTAGCAAGAGGACATTTACCGCAGCTACAAGAAAATTTCAAGGTGATGGCATCCCATTTTCCTTGAACCTCACACGCGAAAGGGGGGACGAAGGGAAATTACCGAGACGACGACAATCTCCCTCTTTCCTCCGTGATCAAACTTTCCAGGTCGGAAACATCGGTGAATTTAGCACGCCGATTGTGCAATAAAAGCAAAAAAGTGGATTGCGAATATTGGCAACGGAGAGGGGAACACTATAGAGAAAATTGGTGCTGTGACACTAGAGAATAATCCTCCATAAATCACCTTGGTAACAACGCTGTTTTTTGCGGCCGTAATCCCTCCTGATCCCTGACACAGCGCCGCCGTAGAACCCCTCGCCACCATTATTCTCAAGGAGCAAAATCGCGGGCAATTACAATAAGGGCGAGTTCTCCTTGTCCGCGTGAAAAATGATGAGGTGATCAGCGTTTCTCGAATGTATTTGTATAATAACCTTCCCATTATTTTTTCTCTCAACATTTTCTCCCCTCTGCCTAAGGAACTTCCTTTTTTTATCTAACCTCTCCAGACGCCGGGAAGTTTGTGGTTGTCTATATTAAGGCCACGTTGCCATTTCCGACGCCCGAAGTCGGGGAGGAATTTCGTGTCTTCTTTCGCTCGGTTACTCACAATTATTTTGACTCCGGGAGGAAGTGTCTCGCGGACTTCGCCCTCGGAGCACGAAGCGGCGGGGGAGACTTCGATCACCTGGCAACGCCTCATGAACTCCAGACCAAAGTGTCATTACCTGAGCAAAATGAATCGACAAGTGTTCACGAGCCTCCTTCAACATTCGTCGCTTCCACTTTTTCAATGCATTTCAAATATATTTCCTGCCTATTATCAAGCTTTGCAAATAAATCAACACCGACACCAAAAGCGCAAAGCCGTCGCAGCAAATACTCTTCCCACTCCACGACGCGAAGGCATGAGTTCTTGGGTCGGCCATCTACGGCATAAGAGATCCCATTACCGTAAAGCAGGCGTCTCGGCGGGACCGGCAGCCGGGGGGAGAGTGTATCCGACGGAGCCCTAGGAGTGAAACGTCGGAACTGCTCCACTAATATGTCTAAACGCAGGGAAGGGCGTTAGTACCGACAAATAAGCAGCGTTATCATCTCAGGTTGCGGAGAATTTCCGAGTTTAATCGAGAGCGCTGTGAAAACCGTAAATATTATGCTAATTAGCGCAATGCTACTTTCATTTGAATATCTGGTTCCTACGCGAGATGCCCTCGCTCCTTTCACTGATATTCACATACGAAAAAATCCTTTTAATTTTGGCTCAAGTTCTGAGTGCAATATAGGTGAATACATTAGCATTACCAAGGAAGGCGCTAGATTCCAGGCGGAAATAGAAGCCCCTCCATTACATTTTTTACGTATATTCTGTCTCGGATTGTCGGAAGATGAATAGGAAATACTTGGATGACGACGGAGTTTCAAGGCTCTCGCCAATCTATGATGACTCGTATTTGAAACAAGCTGCAATTACCCACTTTACATTTAAATTGGCTTTAGCACTCACATGCCTTCGGTTGTTTGTATAGACTGCGCCACTGATCAAGCCAGAGGAAATGGCAGACCTGAGATAACTGATCTTTTGCATTTCCGCTTTTCTGGCTTTTTGCTCGAGTTTTTGCGTTCCATAACTACTGCACTTTAATTTCATAATATTTCCAGACTTCCTGGATATCACGTGCCTGCTGGTGGACTGGCCTTGACTTCTGACAAAAATTGCTCGCCAACATTTTTGAGGTTTGATGATCACGCTAAGTCGTTCACCACAAAATTTCCTTCAAAGGTGCCACTCCTGCATCCTCAGCAGGATTCTTTAACAATGAACATGAAGTCCGGCAAACCACTTGCAGTCAACGGACTTGAATTACGTCTAGCTTTTCACCACAGCAGTGTGCCTAGCATGAATTCGCTATGGCTGCTAGAAAATAAATTTCGAATGGTACTTACAGTTGACATGGAGAGTGACAGATTGGGTGACATCTTTCTGCAAGGCAGTGTTCTTCGCTTGGCACGAGTAAGTGAGACCATCGTCGGCCGCTGTTAGGTTGAGCGCTAACACGTTCGTCACTCGTGTGCCTGAAACACAAGGGAAACATTACAAAAGTGAAAACTGGTTCTGCTTAACTTTAAGAATTCATGGGGCCAAGCAAAGGCAAGGAAGAGGAGTTGCGGAAAAGAAAATGGACGGGGGGGGGGTTGAAAATAGAAAAATAAAGAGAGAGAGAGAGAGAGGGAGGGAGAGAGAGAGGGAGGGAGAGAGAGAGAGAGAGAGAGAGAGAGAGAGAGAGAGAGACGGGGGGGGGGGGAGTGAGTGAGAGAGAGGAAAAAAGAAATAGGATAATCTTTTCCATTTCATTAAATAATAGCAGTACATCCAAAGCAAAGGTTTTACATTATTCGAACCACATATTCCCTCCTAAATGACGTCTACATTTCCCGTCTGAGGATCGGAGAGTGAAAGGCCGATCCCCGCTTTGTTTCTTGGCACACAAGACGGTCGCGCGTTCTTATGTCCGCAGCTTACGCAGAGGACAGGGGCGCTATCGGAAACCTTTAGAGCCTCCATTACTGACCTCCATTAAGGCTGGAAGAGGTCTCCTGCAGGCGGCCTGCCATCCTGTAGTCGCCCCTAAACCAGGTGATGGTGGCGGCCGGGTTGGAGGGCCCCGACTCGCAGGTGAGGATGGCCTGGCTGCCCGCACTCAGGCGCCGCGGACTCTGGCTGATCTGCAACGGAAGGGGTCAGCGGTCATGCTCTTGCTAATGGCTACGTGTGAGGAGAAACATATTCTGGTCCAGATTAATCCATATATGACAAGAACTATGCACACACAGAGCTTCCTTGTGTATGTTATTATTATTTTTAAGCATCACGCTTCTTGTGACTCTTCCCGACAGAGGTTCTCACCTTGACGGTCTCCGGCGGGAAGAAGACGACGAGCGTCGTGGAGACGCTGACAGGCGACGAGGCGGCGCTGTTGTGCGCCTCGCAGCGGTACTGCGCCCCGTTGTCCTGCGGCTCCGCCACGATCTCGATCTCGGCCGAGCTAACGTCATCGATGCTGTGCTTCCTCGAAGGGATCTTCTGGCCGTCTCGGTACCACTGCAGGTGTGCTGGGGGGTTGCCGCCCCTCGAGACGCAGGTTATCCGCTGCTGGCTGCCCACGCGGATGCCCGAGCCTTCGCTGTACCCGTGCAAAACCGGCGGTAGAGGCGGGCCTGTGGAAGGAGATTCATGTCAGAGATATCGAGGAGCCACAAGAAGGAGTGAAGAAACCCTGAAATAAGAGGAATGAAGGAAAAGGACTCAGCACATGAAGTGGTCTTACAAGTCGTCTTAATCTCAAAATAGTACATTGTAACTTTAAACCCCTTCATTATAATTTGCTGTTAGGGATAATAATGATAAACTGCCTTCGCCGGTCCACCATTAATCTGATCATATGTTAAATACATTGCGGCATGTCAGCCGCTTCGGCATAATTTGTCCACTTCACTCGAAATCTCCCAAGCGACCTCCTTAAAGGTCCCCCAAGGAAGCCTCCCTCCTTCCTTCCCCGCCGTAAATCTTCGCGTGACGTGTCTCCCGTATCTCGGACCCTCCCTAACGATGTGCCTTCCCCTCCCCCCCCCTCCACGCGTCACGTCGCCGGCGGTCCGTGAAGCGTCGCAGCTCCGCATCATTAGAGTCCTTCCGACGCCGGGGATGCCACCCTGCTCTGAGGGCCAGGCTCACCGATGCCCCGAGAAGCGAGTGGCGAGGCTCGGATGAAGCACAACAGCCGCCGCCAGCACACCTGAGTGCGGGTCTGGGCTCCCACACCCCCGCGGAGATGACCTATGTTATCACCTTGTTGAAATACCACCAAGGGCGAGAATCAGACCCCGAAACGCTGGAATGTGACCTTTCCAGGTATAGGGTTTCTGGAGGAACTGTCCTTGTAAGATATTCGAGATACGGCTCGTTCACCTGAATTCACAATCGAATACAGAGCGGAGGGGTTTCGGAGCACGCAGGCTGGGCGAAGGGAGAAGAGGCGGAAGAGAGAAATACAGCGATAAAAAGAGAAGACGTTGGTGAAAATGTATGCATGGCTAAAGAAGCAAGCATGAGCTACAATGCATGTAATTTCTCAAGATGTCAGATAGCAGCGTGTCTATTCGTCTCTGTTCTCTATCTTTCTGCAGCTTCAGCGCCTTAAAATCTCGAGCGATCTCCCTCGCCCGGCCATTCCCTCGAGCCTGAGTCTACCGCCATACATTTCCGTAACTCGGACGATAACTTTGTTCAACAGGTGTGAGGGAACACATATGTAGGCGTACATAAATAATGCCTCCCCTTCCTTATCTACCATGGATCATAGATGGGGACGGGAAGGGAGCGGGCGGCTGGAAGACCTGTCTCCTGCTTAGTCGCACCGGCATAAAACAACCAAGCCCCTTATTGAAATTCCCTCCCGTATGGCACCAGCCATCCATCTTACTGTGTCAGCGCTCAGTGCCCAAGGAAATTGGAGAGTTGCTGAATTTTCCCCGAAGTTCCACGCGTTTTCTTCTCGAAATCTTACAATATTCGGCCCCTCAGTCCCTCCAAGATGTTTTTACGGCACTTGGACGTCACATAAATAGAAGGGCGGGTAGAGGGCCACTATTTGAAGGAGTGTTGGATCTCCTAAGTGGTCGTCGTCTCGGCGACAGTGTATGCAGAGGGGCAGCAGGGGCGGGGGCGACTGGAGGGCAGGGGGGGGGGGGGGGGGGGTTGGAAGGCGAGATGGGAGGGAGGAGGGTGGGGTGGGGGGGCGATAGAAAGGCGAGAGGAAAGGGAGGGGCCGGCGAGGAGGAGGGGGGGAGAGGTGGGAGGGTCCGGCGGAGGGGGAGAGAGCTGATAAGAGAGGAAGGGGCGGGCGAGAGGAGGAGACTAGAGAGGCAAGAGGAGAGGGAAAGGCTGGAGAAGGGTGTGGGGGGTGGGGGAGACTATCGAATAGGGGGGGGGGGGAGGCGAGAGGAGAAGGAGGGTCTGGGGATGGAGGGGGCAGAGGAGGAGAGGGGCCAGTGAGGGCTATGGGAGGGAAGGGAAGAGGAGGTGTGACTCACTCATGCATTTTGTTTTTTGTATCTATTTTCCAACACAATAACATTATACAGTTAGTAATGTTTTTTCAGTATTTCTCTAAATTTGATTGTTTGACTTTTTATATCCATAATATATATATATATATATATATATATATATATATATATATATATATATATATATATATATATATATATATATATATATATATACATATATACATATATACATATATATATATATAATATATATATATATATATATATATGTATATATATGTATTATATATATATATATATATATATATATATATATATATATACTTATACACACACACACACATATATATATACATACATAAAAAAATCTATCTATCTATCTATCTATATATCTATCTATCTTCCTATCTATCTATCTATATATATATATGCACACACACACACAAACACACATATATATGTATATATGGGGAGGGAGAGAGGGGATTGCGTTTGCGTATCTATTCATCTATTTTTACATATATATATATATATATATATATATATATATATATATATATATATATATATATATATATGTAGATTCATATTCATATACATACATACACACATGTACACCCCCTTCCCACACACACACACACACACACACACACACACACACACACACACACACACACACACACACACACACACATACACACACACACACACACACACACACACACACACACACACACACACACACACACACACACACACACACACACACACACACACACACACACACACACATATATATATATATATATACACATATATATATATATATATATATATATATATATATATATATATATATATATATATATATATATATATATATATATATATATATGTACACTATTCCAACAAACCCCCCAGCCTCCACGCTCACTCCGGATGTTCTACCTAATGTATTATACATGTCTCACTTTTGAATTTACATAATAACAGTTTAAGCGACAAGGGACT
>NC_091560.1:23577810-23587810 GCF_042767895.1 Penaeus vannamei
AGCGTGAAGGAAGGTCAATAAACTTATTTGCAATAATGAAATGGCACTGCAAAATGTAATGGCACAGCGGGGGACATTCGTGCATCGAGGAGACGCGATGCCCGGGTTTGGGCGTGAAGGCGGAGGACAGGATGCAAGGCGACAGGTGCAACCCCAAAGGATTTGCCTAAATGTTGGGAGAGCCTTGCAACAGGAAATATACTAAGAGAAAGGAGAATAATGCAGAAAAAATAAAGTAAGTTCACACATTTGCATTCTTTCACCGGTCCTTGGATTCTTGCTTTGAATTCAGCGCCTTCCTCTCCCTCCGTTTTTGTTCCCTTTCTGCCTTGTTGCAGCGAGATTTCCTTCTTCCTTTCCCCTCCTCCTCAGGCGAGGTACTTTTTCCCTTCTCCCTCGCCTGTCGTAATTCTCTGGCTTTTTTTCTTTCTTTCTTTTTCTGTAGTCTGACTCTTCCTTTCTCCTTACGCCTTCCCATTCTTTCTCCTTCTTCCTTCCCGTGCTGCCTTCTCCTCTCTGTCCTTCAACCTCTATTTCACCCTTTCCCTCCTTTCCACCTTTCTTTTTACCACACTCCATTTCCATTTTCCTTCCCCTTTCCCACATTCTCACCCTTCCCCTCGCTCCCTCCACTACCCCCTCCCTTCGTATCACCTATAACCCCACTCATTCCCTCTCTCCCTCTCTCCCTCCCCTCTGTTCATTTCTCTACAGTGAACTCCCCATTTGCATTTTCCTTGACTCGCAGCCATCCCGTAACAATAAAATACTCGACGATCCATAAGCGTTATGATCCCTTCGAGTATTGTAATTGAGGAGACAAAAGGTGGAAGTTGGAGCAGTGGAGCTCTCGCCATCCGCCTCTCTCGTGGGTCGCTCTGCTCTATTCTCTTCCCTCCTCGCTTGTCCTTCACTTCGATGCGGGGAAGATGGGGTCGAGGAAGAAGAGGAGGAGAGAGAGCTTTGTCAAGAGACAGAGGCTCTAAATGGGAAGGGAAAGGGAGAGAGAGAAAGGAGTTTGGGAAGGAGGTCGGGAGGAGAGAGAAGAGGATGCATAGAAGAGTAGTACATCAGCAAGAGATTGAGATGAAGACGCATAAGGTATTGATAATCTTGAAGTTCAGGTCAGAGATTTTCAGGAAAATAAGTCAGACTAGCCGTAACACGATATTATATGAAAAGGCAGACAGGCTGAGCACAGAGGATCTCGAGTAAAGGGAGAGTATAAGCCAAGCGAAATCTGGTCACTGCTAGGAAGTCCCCCTCCTCCCCATGACCAAAAACGAAGCTTATTTCGACTTTGCCTATGACATAGCACCCTACACCTACGGCGACCTAGCTCAGAAAAAAGAACGGGACAGAACTCAGGTCAGTCTCCCACAGAAAGGGGGAAAAGGTACACAATACTTTTCTTGCTATTTAAGTCTCCAACTTGACGCGTAACTACCTCAGCCTTAAACATAAAAGGACTAAGTTTGAAGACTTCAAGTCCTTCAGCACAAAAATCTGCTTCTTTTTTTCTTTACCTCCCCTCCTTCCTTCCGTTAAAATCCACGATAAAGCTGAGGAGGAAAAGGTAGAATTTTGAAGTAACTATGGAAATTCTAAGAACTTGATTTAACCCAAGGAGTGTTAGGGAGGCCACCTTTTATGTGCCAGGGGAGGGAACATCAGGCTCTATGTATGAACAACAATGGGGACTTCCTGAGACAAAAGATGGGCGCCCTATTTTGGCCCTGAAGGCGAGTGTGTGTGTCACAGATCTCATATTAAATTATTTGCTTTGAGTATACATAGGCTGAAGGAATATAATAGAATAATACACAGGGTCTGCTCTCCTTGATCTCACTGTGTTTGTTCTTGTATATATATGTGTGTATGTGTGTGTGTGTGTGTGTGTGTGTGTGTGTGTGTGTGTGTGTGTGTGTGTGTGTGTGTGTGTGTGTGTGTGTGTGTGTGTGTGTGTGTGTGTGTGTGTGTGTGTGTGTGTGTGTGTGTGTGTGTGTATGTGTGTGTGTGTGTATGTGTGTCTGTGTGTGTGTGTGTGTGTGTGTGTGTGTGCGAGTGTGTGTGTGTGTGTGTGTGTGTGTGTGTGTGCGTGTGTGTGTGTGTGTGTGTGTGTGTGTGTTTTACATATGCATGGATGGATATATAGATATATAGATAGATAGACAGAGAGAAAGTTAAATTGGTAGGTAAGTAGGTAAGTAGGTAGGTAGGTAGGTAGAAAGAAAGAAAGAAAGGAGGAAGGAAGGTAGGTAGAGAGAGACAGATAGATAGATAGATAAATAGGTAAGTAGGTAAATAGCTAGGTAGGTAGGTAGGTAGGTAGGCAGATTGGTAGGTAGGTAGGCAGGTAGGAAGGTAGGTAGGCGGTTAGATAGGTATATAGATAAATGATGGATAGATACATCGGTAAATAGGTAGGCAGACAGATAAACAGACTGACAGATAGAAAGATACATAATATAAATTGAGAATTTGTCTCTGTGTACGTGTCTCTGCGAGTGGCACTTCGAGCATTTGAAAACAGTGATCTAAGGGGACCGGGGAGAGATACTAAAAATATGCACGTGTTTGAGCTCTTTATGCATAATTTAACGGGGCGAGACTGCCTAACACCCGTGCTAAGTGGGAAACAAAACGTAAATCTCTCACAAAGTGCAAATCTAAGACTCGCAAAGAACTCCGGTAGTACCCAGGGTTGGCACAGTAATATCATAGCACGGGCCTAGTTTATGGCTACCTACAATGTGAATACAAACACACACCACCACCTATAAAAGTGAATGATTGCAATAGTCTCCTAGGAGCTGAGCTCTGGCCCCGTTAAGGGCTGCGAATATATCTTCAACATTTCTCCATGTGCGATATTTTTGGGAGCAAAGATATATATATGTAATTTTTTTCTCTTTCTCGTTTGTATATGAAACATATGGCAGACTCGCCAATACCTGTAAGTCTGAGAATGTTACTTTCTATCCACACGCGTCCATCTCCGGTTCACAACAGCAAGGAAGGATATGCAATGATGCAACATAAAGCATATTAGATCCCTTCACATCCAAAATATACAGTCTATGTATATTCTCCATTGATAATTCATATAAAGACAGTGTAAACATTGAACAAAAAATCGATTCACAATTGATCATCTCACTATGGCGGTGGCTACCAGCCTTAAAGAATGGCTGTCCCAACGGCGGGAATACGTAAGTTGTACATACTTCATGAATGCTAAGGGTTAGTACATCAAGTGTAACGCCATCTACGAAATTTATATGACTAGTTACCACCCGGTGTGCATAAGTAATTGCAGTTTTGGGGTCAGATTCAGGCACGTTTACAATGAGGAATGACGAAGAATTAACCGCAGTAATCTGTCCTAGGCCTTTGAACGGCGCCGGGCACGCTCGATCTCGGTGGCTTACTATGAAAAGAGGAACTGGATAAAACGGAGGAAATAAAATCAATAGAAGTGAGAAAAGAACGAGTGATAACTGTCTATGTGGTAAGGTGAATCCTGAGAGAGACAGGGAGATGGAAAGGAGGGAGAGAGAAAAAGAGAGAGAGAGAGAGAGAGAGAGAGAGAGAGAGAGAGAGAGAGAGAGAGAGAGAGAGAGAGAGAGAGAGAGAGAGAGAGAGAGAGAGAGAGAGAGAGAGAGAGGGAAGGAGGGAGAGAGAATTTCAAAAGGCAATGTCTAAAACGGACGAAGACGCAAAACGGGACAGTACAGATTTTCAAGAAGAAAGAGTGCGCGAGGAAAATATAAAATACAAAGACACAGAAGAAAGCGAAGACGAGTTTGCAAATAGAGCCGGGAGGAATATGGCCACCGCGAAACATATTTGACAAGGGAAGGCAGGGAATAAGCGAGGAGAGGAAAATGTAAGCAGATGCAGGAAACGGGAGACTGGGGGCAGAAGAGAAGCAGGGAGGAGAGAAGGCGCGAAGAAAGGCTGGCTGGCCATTTGCATACAAAATCGAAAGCGAGTCTGAACGTTTTGTCAACGTTTTGCGCCAATGAAAACGTTTACAGCTGATAAAAAAATTCAAAATGAAAAACATTTCTACAATATGTTTACACCTCAGGAGAAAACTCTGACACATTTTTACCGCAGGATTCCCTGTCTTAGGAAAATACTTCTTCCACATGCCCTTGTGTCATTACTTTTAAGCGCCAATCTACTGGCCATATGAAGGTAATCTTAGCTCGTAGGTGTTGAAAGCGCAACGTTTTCTCCCCTTTTAAGATGAATTCCCCAAAGGAAATGAAGTATATTCGTGGTCGCTAAGGGCACTTCAGTCAGGGCTCAGGTTTTCCTGGCGATTAGGACTCGTCGCCAAACGAAAAGTTTATGATTAATGCGACTTTGTTCCTTCAAGTTTTGGAATTCATCAAAGATCGCATTTCTAAGGTTTCCCCTTTAAATAATTTTTAAAGTGTATTTCTGAGACAATTCAACTAATATATAAATATTTGACATTCATTTCTAATATCATCACATCATAAATAGACATACATCCTACACATATATGAATGTCTGTATGCATAGACATGTATGCATGCACGTCCTCAAACTCATTCAAACGACCAGGTCTACTTACGCAAGACCGAGAGCATGTACGTGTCGACCTTGGTCTCCCCGAGGGCCTGGTTGGTGGCGTGACAGGTGAACATCATGTCCCTGTCGACGGCTGGCACGCTCAGTTCGAGGCGGCTGACCGTATGCCAGCCGCCCGGCCCCGCCCGCTCGCGCCGCGTCGTGGCCTCGGGGCGCGGCTGCCCGTCCACCACCCACGACACCTCCGCGGGCGGGTTCGAGTTCTCCACGACGCACGTCAGCGTGACGTTCTCGCCCACTCGGGACTGTGTCGGCCCCGACACCACCACCTTGTCGGGAGGAACTGCGGGGGAACAATGAACAGAAGATTAGTGACACAGCATAAGACATAAAAGAAATAACGTATCAATGACATTTCTTATATATGGTATAAAATAACAATCATTAGCACTTTTGCTAAAACAGAGAGAGAGAAGGAGATAGATAGATATAGACAGAGAGAGAGAGAGAGATGAGCACCTTCGGAACCAGGAAGAAGCCGCACATTATACCAGAAAAAAATACCATAAAGTGGGAATCAGACAATGGCCGGAAAGCCGCTTCTCGCTGCGATAAGGGCGCCTCTGCAAGAGGGTCATTGAAATACATGAACATTTCCACATTTACATAACACTCATACGCCAAAGGTAATTTTCCATCTCAGCAAAGCTTTAGCGCCGCTCCAGACACTTGGAACACAGCATTTTAAAATCTGCGCGAGAAAGAATGCACCTTCCAAAAACACAATGAATATCCCGAAACTGTTTCCGATCCCATTCACGTCGTATTTACCTAATGTAAGCCGTATTTACAGCTCCCGAAGGGTATGTAAAGCGGCGCCTGCGGCCAGGCTGTTGAGACTGCCGATGCCGCGCTCCCCGGGAACACAGCCCGTCCGCCACGACTCACTGAGTATGGACAAGCCACTAAGCGCATTCTTGCGAGGAATGCGTGAACTGTGACGGTGTGAAACTGTACCCTATGTTCTCATACATATTCGCTTCGCACGCACGACGCACTTCTCCATGTATGCATACAGACTCTTTCTGACAACCAGAATACACCGGCACTCGATACCGCCTCTGGACCAACATCCATCTCTCCGACAAAACCAAAGGACGTGACTTGGAAACATCACACCTATGTCAACATTCATATACATACACCCCTCTGCCGCACACAAACACTCATATATAGAGAGATAGAGAGATAGATAGATAGATAGACAGATTAGATAGATAGATAGATAGATAGTTAGATAGATAGATAGTTAGATAGATAGATAGATAGATACATGTGTATATATATATATATATATACATATATACATATATATATATATATATATATATATACATATATATATATATATATATATATATATATATATATATATATATATATATATATAATATATATGTGTGTGTGTGTGTATATATATACATACATATATATATATATATATATATATATATATATATATATATATATATATATATATATGAATATATATATGTATATATATATATATATATATATATATATATATATATATATATATATATATATATATATATATATATATATATATATATATATATATATATATATATATATATAATCATGTATTATATATATATACACAGATATATATACACACACACACACACACACACACACACACACACACACACACACACACACACACACACACACACACACACACACACACACACACACACACACACACACACTTATGCACAAATAAACGCAGGCATACACACACGCGATAAACCGACACAAACGCAAACAGACGCCCCAAGGAACATGCAGGCGACCCGCCCGTGGGGCGCGTCGCGGCGTGAGCTGAATCCACCTCCAAGAAGGTATTTCTGAAGCCTACACGCTATTCACGCCCGTCATCAGAGCCATGAATGTAAATGAGGTCGCGTGTGCTCTATCGGGCTTAAAATATTCGTTTCCATTTAGTTTTTCCTTTCTATTTATCCATCCCTCCACTTTCCATTTCTTTCCGGCTGCCGCTTCCCGGTTTTGAGCTCTTCATTGTACGGGGATGTCCCCAAAAGGCTACGGGCCGGGATCAACAACCGAGCCCTTCGTCGGACAGGTCGTTGCTGGAAGGTACTTATGCTGAAACTTCGAGCTTCGCTGAGTATAAACTGGCTCTACTTCCGTGTATGATGCAGATTATCGTCGCGTATATCAGTTCGAATGAGAGCCAAGTCGGATATGCGTCGCCATTCTGAAAATTTTCTTCGTCCGGATCCTGAATGGAACTTTTGCTCGGGACTGAACTCGCGCCGTTTCTAGTGTTTCCTGTTATCCTCCGACAAAGGTTTTGCGCAAACAGTTCATGAAAAGTCGACGGAGGAGAACTTAAGCTTGAAAATATCCTTTGTGCATCTACGAGTTTTGATAGAAAGCATACAAAAGCAACAAACTTTAATTCCAAATCGAAAGTTTTACAAATTTCGTGGTCGCACAACGCAACCATTTCCCCAAAGTTACCGTCTAGCTCCCCTGAATCGGTCCTCTAGAGGGATGGGAAAGAGAGGCAAAGAGAAGAGAGGAGAACGGAGGGGGCATGAGGGGAAGAGAGGACAGTAGGAAATGGTAGGGCAGAGTAGAGTAGAGAGGAGTACAGGGGAGCATAGGGCACGAGAGGAAGGAAGGGAACTAACAGAAAAGGGAGAGGACATAAAACGGAGATTGTTTGAATACTCTGTCACGCAAAATGGCGATTCCTTAAGCCTCACAATCACACTTTTGATCATGCCGTAGTATTTGTTTCCAGTCACAGTATCGGGATGCGATGTAACAAGTGAATATCCGTCACGAAATCGACCTCAACATCACATGATTAAATCCCCTCGTGCATCCAGGCTTCGCCCATCGAAAACATGATGTTGTGAATAACATCATCATTGCTGACTCCAAAACCAAGTTTTTTTTTTAATGAAAAAGGCTCTCTTCCCCCCCCCCCTCCCTCCCGCACGTCGCCCGGCGGCTGGCGACGGCCGCCCGAAGTTGGCAGGGGCGCAACGATCGGTGTCAGGCGAAGGCTGTGGGTTGGCGAGAGAGGATATGGGGCATCCATGGATATAAAGAGAGACCATAAAGGACTCCAGAATCTATATCTTTACTGGTAATTTAACCCGGAGAGAGCAACGTTTGTGCGTGAATAGTTTCCATGAAGTTTTGGAGTTGCAATATCGATTTGCATTAAAGGGGGTGAACAAATTTCCATAGTTGTACTCCTGAACTACGACGAATCTTCCATGGGGTAAATAAAGTTTACTATTTTGTATCCTTTGTCCACGTAACAATACTAGAAAACGGTAGCCTATATATGCTTTTTATTACAGTATTACAGAGGGATTTGGCCTATCAAATAGAGAGAAAGGAAAAGAAAGGAAAAGTAAGCGTGGTCCTTGCACTGTACAAAGGCAACTGGGAGCTTAAGAGACACGCAGCATCCAGAAAAAGTCAAGCTTTACAGACACGCATTAGGAGGAGACACAAGTCCAACCCGAGAGACTAGCAACGGCGGAGAAGAGGGGAGTGGGTCCTCTCCTCTTTCTTTTTCCCCTCTTACTCTTTTTCCTTCCCTCTTCCCCCCTTCCTCTCTTTTCCTCTCTCTTTTTCCCTACTAATCTTTCTTTTTCCTCTCTCTTCCCCTTTCTTTCTCCTCTCTCCTCCTCTTTCCCCCTCTTCCTTGATCTCTCTCTTCTCTCTTCTCTCCCTCTTACTTTCTCCTTCACGTTCCTTTCTTTCTCCCCTCTCTTCCTCTTTCTCTCTGCCCTATCTTCCTTCCTTCTCTTTTTCTCGCTCCTCCCCTTTCTTTCTCCCCTCTCCTCTTTTTCCTTTTCTCGCTTCTCCTCCTACTTTCTCCCCTCGCCTCTCCTTTATTTTTCCCCTTTCCTCTTTCTCCTTTTCCCGCTCCTCTTCTTTCTCTCACCCATTTCTTCCTCCCTTCTCCCCTTTTTTGTTTCCTCTCTCCCCTCTCTTCCTCTTTCTTTCTCCCCTCTCCTCCCGCTTCCACCTTCCCTCCATCCCTCTCCTCTTGCGCGTCCTGACCTACTTTCATTCCGGCATTTTTACACAAAGATCGGTTTTCGATGTCATCCTTTTTCCCCTTCTTTCCTGACCTGAACTCTCATGGCAGAGGAAGTGTGATATTGGATATCAGTACCGAGTCTGACAGCTCTATGTGGGAGGCTCTAATCATTACCGGGACTCTACGGAAAATTCAAAGCGACGCAGCTCACCCGCGGCCATGCTGATGCTGGTGATTTCATATTCATATGTTTAAACCCACGCGCATTCAGTCACTGGTACACGTTTGCACACAGGATCACAGGGGCGTACATAAACTTATATCTCTCTCTCTCATATCATGTACCTATAAATAAATATCTGAATGTATTCACACACACACACACACACACACACACACACACACACACACACACACACACACACACACACACACACACACACACACACACACACACACACACACACACACACACACACACACACACACACACACACACACTCGCGAGCATGCGTGTGCGTAATCCGTTTGACTTCTGCATTTAACCTGCTTCATCAGCGCAATAACACAGCCTCATTTCCACGCAACACAGGACCCACAACATCATCATCTTTCATCTCAGTTAGCGTCAGGCGGGAGTGCAACCGCGGAGACGCCTGCTCAGCGCCACCTGTGGTTAGCGCGCCCGCCCCACGCCCTCTCCGGTGGCAACGAGGCCTCGGCGCTCGCGGGGGGCGTGCTGCCCTCGGGTTCGCGGCGAGGGAAGCGAGGTGAGCGTTCACTTCACTGCCTCGTGTGGCAGTGAAGCCTTCCCTGCGCGCATCAGGCGATGGTCTTTGTTTACAGCTGACAGCTGACGCATTCGCTCTTCGAATTTGTTGGGTTAAATGTAATTCTGAGTAAAGATACGAAGCACGAGAGTAAAAATGTCAGCTGCCTATTTGTTCACACCCAGGGGGAGATATTGTAATATCAACCTCCCCCTCCCTCCCTCCCCCTCTCCCTCTCTCTCTCTCTCTCTCTCTCTCTTCCTTTTTTTCTAGAGAACCTCGCCCCTCCTGCCAAAGAGAGCTTGCATTTTCTTGTCGAGTTTCGCCACACAAGCAACGGCCCAACTTAGAATGAAAATAAAGCCTAAATGAAGAAGGAAGCATGAACTCACAAAAAGGAAAAAAAGGAAACTAGGTTTGTGCAACATTTTCTTTGAATTATTTCCCTTAACTTTTGTTTCATAATTACATTTATTTCACTAGTTTCTTCTTACCACATTTTTGTCGTGCCTCCTCTCCTCCCATTTCCTCACTCCCTATCCCACTC
>NC_091560.1:23595310-23610310 GCF_042767895.1 Penaeus vannamei
AACACCTTCCACAGAGCTCTTACAGACGCCCCGGCTCAGAGCGTTCCATCATCTGTCTTGTTCCACCTCTCCTTTCCCCCTCGCCCTCCTCTCTAACCTTCCCCTCTCTTTCTTCACCACTCCCTTTCTCCTCCGTCTCTCACTCTTTACCACTCCCTTTCACCTCTCCCTCTCCGTCTTCACCACTCCTCTTCCCCTCCCCTCCTCCCTCGTCACCACCCCCTTCCCCTCCTTATGTCTCCTCTCTCCCTCTCCACCCTCCCCCT
This sequence comes from Penaeus vannamei, assembly GCF_042767895.1. NCBI lineage: Eukaryota > Metazoa > Arthropoda > Malacostraca > Decapoda > Penaeidae > Penaeus > Penaeus vannamei. The sequence continues at coordinate 23,595,577 of NC_091560.1, forward strand.
CTTAACCTCCACACCCTTAAGCAGTCCTGTGACACAAACTGATAACTACACTATTGAGACCAGATCGCCGTCTCGCCGATAAAGATGGCCCTTCTGCGACACTGATAAACAACTTGCGATGATGCGGTGTTATATAAATGGGAGGTGGGTTTAGAGGAGGCTAATAAATGTAATGGCTTGATTTGACGGTGTCATATTTTCGATTTTTTTCTCTTTTTTTTTCAAACGCGTCGCGAGTCTCGGCACGGGTAAGAACCGCCTCGGAATCTCGGAAGACGATTTTTCTTGTCGTTCTGGGAGACAATTTATTTCTAAGGATTAATCTCATGTTGATCGCATCACGGGCCCGGCCCAGGGGAGCGCGTCGCCAGCATTACGCCAGCTGAAACATGGGCCCAAGGGAGGTGTGGAGGGAGGATGGACAAGATGCGATTATCATTTAAATTAACAAAATTACCTTTTTGTGAATAAGCCAAAAGTCCTTTTGATGGTCATCATAATATGAAGTTGATCTTATCGCTAAATCCCCGTCTTTGTTTGTCTACTCTCTCTCTCTTTCTCTCTCTCTCTCTCTCTCTCTCTCTCTCTCTCTCTCTCTCTCTCTCTCTCTCTCTCTCTCTCTCTCTCTCTCTCTCTCTCTCTCTCTCTCTCTCTTCCTCACACACACACGTCTATATGTGTGTATGTGCGTGTATACATGTGTGTGCCGCAGGAGGCGTCCGGGATCCGGGAATACGTTTCGGGTGACAGCGCGTCGGTCAGAGGATCTCGCGCCTTAGGTCGCATCAGCGCGGATCCCTCGGGCAATGACGACCTGTCTCTTCGGGTCCTCAGTAATATATACCAGCGAGACAAACCCATAAGCAAACGCGTCTACGGATGGCGGAGGAGGCCGAAGAAGTCCTCGCACTGCGGCCGCCTGTCGCCCTGCTGGAGGCGCCCCACATATATTCTCACGTCAATGTGCTACTTTTAGTTTATCTAGTATCGTTATTCTTTCACACACAGACACACACACACATATATATGTATACACACACACACACATATATATATACATATACATATACATATACATATACATATACATATACATACATACATATATATATATACATATATATATATATATATATATATATATATATATATATATATATATATATATATATATATATAAATGAAAGCGAAAGCAGACCAACTAGCAAACAGCCGCCGAATCGACGACGCCTTTGCAGCAGGACAGGAATCTCGCTCAAGACGGCTTCCCGCGGCGCGCTCTGCGTCGCCTCCAGCAATCCGCACTCAACAGTAATTATATTATTATTTCATAGTCGATTGAAAGCCCGGTCATTAAGCTTTGTCGTCCCTCTTAACATTTTCATAGCGACATGCCATTAATCATGTTGCTGTTAATCTACATAATGCTAACGCGATTTTAGAGATGGTTTGGCAAAAAAAAAGGAAAAGAACACAAAGAGAACAGGAGAACACGGAAGCCCCGGGTGATGGAAACCGTGCGGGTCAGAAAAGCGAAGAGAAAGAGCAGGAAGGAAAGAGGGAAGCGGAGGAGAGAATCAAATGCGGTGCGAACGGAAAGGAAGGAGCGAGAGGAGACTAAAGGTTGTAAAGAGTAGACACGCACACATACACAGATACGCACACAGACACGCACGTACACAAAATAGACACATTCACGTGTAATTTCAAACAGAAAGACGATAAAAAACGCCTCTTTCCACATAATTCTCATTTCACAAATAAAATACCTTTTCAGACCAAACAATAAATTCTAGTTTTTTTGTTCTTTCTAGTTTACAGTACATGAATGTCTAACATGTAGTTTAATTTGTCTCTGCTATCTACGTTGAATATTTTTCTTCTTTTTGGCTACAGGGAATACTTGACAATTTTATGGACCTTTCCGCCTTTTTTAAAAAGATTATTATAACTAAGACACACACACAGACACACACACAAACACACACACACACACTTTGTATGTGTCGCTTGGACACACAGGCAGCCGAAAAATTCTGAGGTGGAAATAAATCTAATTTATTATTTTTTTCGCTGACTCTACTTGCTTCACTCACTGTCTATCAAAATTATCTATAAATGGGTAGAAACTCACAAAAATAATAAAATTCAGGAAAAAAATCTGAACAGCGGTTATTAATAAATCTTTCATTGGATAAAGAAATTTAACACTCTCACTCTAATTCTATTTATCTCTACTTTCCCACTCTCCCCAACTCTTTACTTTCTCTCCCTCTCGTTTCATCTACTCTTCTCTCTCTTTCCCTTTCTCGCTCCTCCTCCCTCTCCCTTCCTACCAATCCAAATCCCTCTCCCTGACTCTCCTTCCTTGTTCTCCGCCCATTCACATTCCCACTCTCACTCCCTCTCATTTTCTCTCTCGCCACCCTATCCTTCCATATCTCACACACATTCTCTCCATTTCCTTCATTGTCTCCCTCTCCCCTTCTCTCCTTCCTTCCCTTCCTCTCTCTTTTCCCTACACTCCCCCCCTCTCCTTCCTTCCCTTCCCTTCTCTCCTTCCTTCCCTCCCTCTTCCCTTCCTTCCCTCCCCTCTCTCCCCTTCCCTTCCCTCCCTCCCTCTCCCTTCCTTTCCTCTCCCTTTCCTATTCCTTCCCTTCCTCTCCCCTTCCTTCCTTCCCTCCCTCTCCCTTTCCCATTCCTTCTCTTCCTCTCCCCTTCCTTCCTTCCCTCCCTCTCCCCTTCCTTCCTTCGCTCCCCCTCCCCTTCCTTCCTTCTCTTCCTCTCCCCTTCCTTCCTTCCCTCCCTCTCCCCTTCCTTCCTTCGGTCCCCCTCCCCTTCCTTCCTTCCCTCCCTCTCCCTCCGCCCCGACGCGCATGAGGCCCCATTCACTCCGTCTGGATCACGTTTGCTTGACTACGCATTACGCGCATGCATGTCCGCCTTTCAGCCTTCCTCCAACCGAGAAGTTCACAGGACTATTAAAGTTCACTCGTAGGAGAAATACAATCGGATACATCAGTGTTCAGTAACATTTCCTGTGCTAAAGTTATCCGAAATCCTCTGTTCTTACACATAATTACCGTGCATTCGTTTCGGTTGTTTTTTGATAAAGAAGGAAGAAAAAAGAAGAATGAAGATTCGTCCCACTTCGACCCCGAGTGGTTGCAGAAGTTCTGTGCTCCTTGAGACGAGCGCCACCTCTTACCTAAGTGTATCTCCTCGTTGTTCTTGTACCAGCGGACCATCGCGACGGGCTTGGCGTCCTCCACCTGGCACTCGAGGGTGATTTCTTCGCCTTCGTTGACCTCTATGACCTCCTCGCGGCCTCGTCCCAGGAGTTCGATGCTCGTCGGAGCCACTGTCAAGGAATAAAAGGGAAAGGTGAGTCCAACTTCTCGAGAGGGCGAAGAAAAAGAAACAAACCTTGTTTCTCCTTAATATCTGTAAGCGGGAAAAAGATATATTGTTCTTCGTCTGCTACTTTCCGTTTCGAGAAATTTCATAAATAAGCGAAGTAACCCGAGCGAAACCCGAGGCCCCGAGATCCTCGGGAAGCATAAAGATCTTCCGATATTAAACTGACGCAGCTGATACCAATCATCCTTGAGGTAAAACACACCTGAAAAGAAGGCATAAATATTCTTGATTACGAGAGAGAGGAGGTATGAGAAGACCGGATCGATCGCCGAGTCACGGAAGGATGGGAGCGCGAGAAGAGGAGACGGACGCAGGATACAGCGAGGGAGGAGATTGGCGAGTTCGGCAGAGCGGAGAGCGATGGCCAGCGTTCCAGGCCGGGTTTTCCATCCCGCCGGGAATGGAAAAGGAAATCGCGAGGGAGAAAAGATGAAAGGCTGGGGAAAAAGTGGGATAAATACTCTAGAATACTATATTTCGGAACAGAAAGACAGAAAAAACGGTTTCCGTGAAAACCAATCACATGTATAAAAAAAATCAAATATCGATATAGTACGTTTCTTTAAGCAAACTATACGGAAGAAATGTCCGACAAAGATATCAGTCTTTTAAAAATCTCGTAAAACTCAGAACGAACAATAATTACCATGAAGAGAGAAATAAGACAAAAGTTCTCTAATTAGCGGTCGGTAAGCATTATGTGAGGCCGGAGAAAATGCTTCTGTGCCGGGACGAAAGTTGTGTTGAGCGAGCATCAGGGCGCAGATAACCCGCGCGCATATGTTTATATCTATCCGTGTGTATTATGGAGAGGGAGGGAGGAAAGTAGGGAAGGAGGGGGTTGAAAGAGGGAGGGAAGGGGAGGGGGGAGGGAGGGAGAGAGACGGAGGGAAGGAGGTAGGGTAGGTAAGGGGGAGGAAAGGAAGGTGGAAGAGCGCAAGAGGGAGGGAGTCGTTGAAGAACGATTGGAGCAGAGAAGGAGAGAGTAAACAACAAAGAGACAGAGAAGAGCTGCCGGAACTAGCAGAAAGTGAGTTAGTTCCGCCATTCTCCCGGCAAGGGCAAGACCGTCCCTGCCGAGTCCTGCAGGGGAGGCAGCAGCGGCCCCCTTCGTCACTCCCCCGGGGTGCCCCTTGAGTGATCACATTCAGCACCCGCTTGCGTATTGACTGACGGAGGAGGGCGGAGAGGCAGGGTCTAAGAGGCAGCAGAAGAGCCCAGAAGAGGCTACGACCTGGATCTCATATAATTGTTTTGGTAATGAGATTAACTAGCGAGTCGCGGTGTGCGAGAGGCGAGAGGGGAGACGAGGGGATGTAATCGAATTCAACTCCATAGCAAGTAGAAGGTTCAGATGATGGCGATCGCTGTAGACACACTCCATTCCCCTGCCTCTTATCTCCTCCTCTTTCTTTACCCTCTCTTCCTGTTCCTCTTTGGCTTTCCATTTTCTCCTTCCCGCCCTTGCCAATCAACATTTATCAGATTCACGCTCTAAATTTCTGACTATTCCGACACTTCTAATTCATTTTTTTGTCAGATGGCATTATCAAGAAACTTTGCCAGTTGGTCTCCTTAAACGCCCTGAAAAAAGATCTCTTAATTCCTTCATGGCAACTCATGAACCTCGTGACGTCACCTCGCAATTCTGTCATGACCCCTTTTGTGCAGTAAGGGATGTATCTTTGCTGTATTTGATTTATTTCTAACATTATAATAATATTCATTATTATCATTTCAATTATTGGAATCATTTTTATTACCATCATCATAATTATAATTATGATGATTATTATCACTATTATTATTAATATCATTATGATTATTATTATTACTACTATTATAATTATCATTATCATTATTATTAATATTATTACTACTATCATTATCATTATTATTATCATTACTGCTGCTATTAGCATCACCATCATCATCATCATCATTATCATTATCACTATCATCATCAATATCACCATCACAATTATTATCATCATCATTATGATAATCATCGTCATCATCACCACAACCATCATAATCATGATCATCACTCGCATTACCATAATCGCTTGCTGTGTCGATCCCAACTTTCTTTTCGGGTTTCCTTTTGGTCTTCAGAAGAGGAGAAAATGAAAAGAATTAATAAGCAAAGGTCAAGAGAGGGAGAAAAAAGGCTTATAATGAGTAAAGGGACGGAGAGGGGAAGAAAGGGATATTAAGGCTCCTGAAAAGAAGAGAGAAAAGAGGGGGAAATAAGCTCAGAAATATGAGAAGAAGAGCGATGAAATTGCAAGAAGAAGGCGAGACAAAGGGGAAAGGGGGGGAGAGGGGAGAGGAGGAGCGAGATAAGAGGGGAATAAATAAAGAGGCGAAGGGGGTGGAGTATGGTACGTACGAGGAAGAGGCAAAAAAAGAAGGGGTGGAGTAGGATAAGATAACATTAAAGAAAGAGGGAGAGGAAGGTACAGTAAGATAAAAGCAATGAACAAAAAAGAGCAGGGAGGAGCGAGGAAAAAAAGACCGGCAGAGAGAGGGAAAGGAAGAACTGAATGATAAGTGAGGGAAAAGGAAATAGAAGGAAGGATAATAATAACAGAGAAGAGGAGCAGGATAAGAAGGCAAGGGGCGCACAGAAGAAAGACGAGTCCTCCTTAATCTACCGATCTTGAGAGCGGGTTCCTTGGTCGCGCCCGCACGCCCGCACGTCGACGCCGCGTCTCGGTTACGGAAGAGAAGTACGGCGGACAAAAGATAAAGAATGGCATGAAGAGACGCAGACGAAGGAGATGGGGAAGGGGAGAAGGAGGAAGATGAAAGGGAGAACTGTGAGGGATGGAAGGGGGAGGTAAGAAAGGAAAAAAAGACGGGTGAAGGGGGAGCGAAGGAAATGGTAGGAAAGAGAGAGAGAGAGAGAGAGAGAGAGAGAGAGAGAGAAGAGAGAGAGAGAGAGAGAGAGAGAGAGAGAGAGAGAGAGAGAGAGAGAGAGAGAAAGAGAAAGAGAGAAAAGTCGAAACGATAGTTAGCCTGAACCAAATATAAACAACAGCTATAAGAAACAAGACAGAAAAAAACAGAAAACGAGAAAATGATTACCCACAGAAAGAGAGCAGAACATAAAAACAAAACTCAGTAAAAGAGAATAAGAAAAAAAGTAGGAACTGCCGAAGCAATGCAAGAAGAGAATAAACATGAAATACGCTTCATAGGGGAAAACATAAGAAATAAAAAATCAACAATGAGAAATGATGTTGTGGGAATCGAACTTCGTTACATGCAGGACGGAAATCAAAAGGTGTCAACAGAGCTCGCTTCAGAGGGTCAAGGTCAGGGTCAAGGTCAGGGCGATTATGAGGAGGGAATCTAGCAAGACCTCCACCCCTCACCCCTACCCGGAGACTGAAGAAAGGAAAAAAAGGAAAAAGAAAGGAAAATGTGAGGTGTCAAGCCATTTGGAGTTATTGCCAAAACAGAAAAAAAATCTGTTTGATCTAATATACTTTAAAGGAGATGGCAGGAAAAAATGAGGAAGAGAAGAGAGGAATAAAGAGGAAGAGAAAAGAAAAGAAGGGGAAAAAAGATGGCAAAGAAAAAGAGGAAGAGAGAGAGAGAGAGAGAGAGACAGAGAGAGAGAGAGAGAGAGAGAGAGAGAGAGAGAGAGAGAGAGAGAGAGAGAGAGAGAGAGAGAGAGAGAGAGAGAGAGAGAGAGAGAAGAGAGAGAGAGATATATATATATATATATATATATATATATATATATATAGAGAGAGAGAGAGAGAGAGAGAGAGAGAGAGAGATAAAAGAAAGAGAGAGAGAGGGTACAGCATGAAATAAAGAAGAAATAGGAAACGAAACATAAATCCGAAGAAAATCAAGGGTAAATAAATCCTTAATCCCGGAACAAATAAATGTGCGTTTGACTTTCCTTCCGAGTCTGAGAGGGTTACGAAGTTTGCACACAATAAGAAAAAAAAACTTCTGCTTCTGGGATTTTAAAGAAAGCTGCAACGTCAAAACAGAGCACAGTGGGGACATTCCCCCCCCCCCTCTTCTATTTTTCCTTTTCTTTCTCTATTCACTTTCATCGAGACTGTCTTTGTGTTTTCTTTCCTATTCTTCAATCTTCCCTTCCTTAGCCTTCTCACTGCCTCCCCACGAGTCCTACGCGGAAACCTTCTCAGCTCATTTCTCTTTTCTTCAAACTTCTATCTAAGTGACCTACAGTAAAACCTAAATCTTCAGCTCACTTTCCTTTCATTTAACTTCCTTCTACTTGAATTAACCTCCAAGAAAAGAAATGAAAAAAAGATGAAATCTTCATCTCTCTCGCCTTTCCTTCGACCTTCTTCTACCCACGCGACCTCCCCGCGATTCCTCTCCCTTCCTATTTTTGTTTTGTTGCTTTGTTAATCTATAAATCCTCGCCTCCGCCCTCTCCCTCCACCCGAGTGTCCTCCAGTCGCGATGGAGGGGTGGACGGGCGGAGATTTGGGTGGTGTGAAATTGGAGTGCAAATGGATTTTTCCCCTCTTCTGGCCGATCTCTCCTCCTCCCTCCTTCTCTCCCTCCCTCCCTCGCTCCCGCTTCCTTCCTTCCTTCCTTCCTTTAAAGCCAGAGAGAAAAAACGATTGTTTTTTTATATTTTTCTTATTCTCTCTTTCACTTCCCACTTTCTCTTGATTTTATTTCAAGGGCTCGAGAGGGGGAAGGTTTTGATTCATCTAAGTGTGTTTCTTTTTTACGGGGGAATAAGTTTTATTCATTAACATGCAAAATCACTTTTTGGAGGGGACTGGCAAACATTGGTCTATCTAATTTCACACAGAGACACATACATACATACACACACGCGTGCACACAAACAAACACGCAAGCACACACACAAACACACACAGACACACTCACACACACACACAAACACACACACACACACACACACACACAAACACACACGCACACGTGCAAACAAACACGCACACGCATACGCGGCGACACACACGCGAGTCAACAGGTCCACTGAAGTAACATTGGAAATCAATATCACCGAAAAGGGAAAAGAAAGTGAAATCTTCATACTAAAAAATAAAGACTTTCTGTAACTGCGGATTTCAAACTTTTCTGAAGGGAGTCCGGAGAGCCCCCCCCCCAAAAAAAAAAAAAAATGAATATAATTCCGTAGTCAGAGAAGAATAGATTAAATATTAATCCAAAAAATAACTTAATATTCGTTTAGAGCGTGCAGTATCTGTCTTATCATGTCATGCTTTCCGCGCTTTTTCTTTCTCGCGTCTCTTCTTTGTCTCTCTCTCTCTCTCTCTCTCTCTCTCTCTCTCTCTCTCTCTCTCTCTCTCTCTCTCTCTCTCTCTCTCTCTCTCTCTCTCTCTCTCTCTCTCTCTCTCTCCCCCTGGTATGCTGTGGTGTGATGTGGTATGAATTGATACTTAGGAATATGTGCGCCTGTTCGTATGTGCGTGCATGCGTCGTTCGTCCAATTACTTGTAGGCCCTTTAATCTTTATGATATATGGCCTCTTCCGACGTCGATATGCTTTTAATAACGGCGGCCATATGTTCTTTCCTCGGATGTTTGACAAAAAAAATGTAATCTATCCATTTCTTCGACAATAAAGGGAATGCCTTCATACCGCATTGGAAACCTCTCTCATATCTTCCAATGTTAGTAGAAGCGTTCCACAACCCTACCCCGCTCCTCCCTCTCCCCCTCCACCTCCCCCCCTCCCTTTCGTCTTCCCCAGCCTCCGCCGTCCTTGTCCAGCGCTACGTCCAGGTACACGGCATTGTCTTTGTGTCTCTTATCATCATTGTTTGCGTGCGAGCTCGGGTGACTCGGGATAATATAGTTCCTCCGATGGCCCCCCCTTCCCTCATCACCACCACGCCCCCCTCCTTCCAATCCCCATGATCCTACACAGTCACCTCATTGTTGTGATGCAGACGACGTCGTTGGCGTGGAGACGGACTAAAACATGGTTTCATTTATATCGAACACCGAAACTATTAATACAGCCTTTTCCCTCCAGCTGTATCTTATAAGCCGGGATAGGAGTGCGATAGAAAGGTGATACATGTAATCGCTATAAAGCACAGGAGAAATTTGACAATCAATGCGAAGCAAACCACTATTCCATTTTCGTAAAGTGTATGGACAAACGGATTGTGATGTACTTGGGGAAATCCACCGAGCACAAAAATGCCCGCCCTCGCGTCTGCGCCCGTCCGAGACGCCCGCCGCAATTGTAAACCGTCGGACTCAATTTTTCCCCACATTCGTTCTCATCGAATAGAATTGGAATTAGTTGTTGAAGGCTCGGAGGGAAACAAAAGTCTGGTCGGGAGCGTCGGCAGCGATCCGGAACGTAAGCGACCGCTTCGGCTGCTCATGCTCGCTTCAGTCTGGAGTGGATGGATTAATTCACTAGACGATCAGGCCCGAGGAAATAGATAGAAAGAAGGGGAAAAAAGTCTGGAAATATAAATGGACGGCCTTTTTTGTGGCGTACAATTTCGTAACACATTTCTTTGACTAAGTTTGGGCGAGTTTGTTCGTGTTTACACATGAGGGGAATGAAGTTCGCTGAAAACATTAGGAGTGATATTCCGCCGAGTCTGAAAACAGGAGGATTATATCAATATTCAGTGCACAGACGGACATAAAGAGACCTGAGATAGGTAGGCTCAAGAGTCTTACAGAGAGAAAAGATATCTCTAACCTTTAAAATTCTTCGTGTAAATCCGAACGGGAAGATTCACCCATATACGATAATTAAAAGGCAGAGGAAAGGAAAATGCCCGGGGAATTCTCGTTCACCGGGAAGGCATAAATAAAATGCTGTTCTAATATCCCTCGGCAAGTAAACATCTGCAGCCGCCCTTACCTTTGCAAAGAACCTCCAACAATGGAGACATTTCTCGCGCTTAAAGCCTTCTTACCAAGACTCAAAATACCGTACAGCAGTCATAAGCTGTTTTCGTATTTTCTGAAATATGACCCTCGATAAATATCTTATCGAAGGTGATGTCGTTGCTAAAATTTGACATGCGACGCGGTCCTCCTTGAGGCAGTTGTTATTGGTTTGTATTCCTCCGGTTTCAATAAATATATTTTGTGAGAACCGGAGCGGGTGATCGTCGAAAGGGAGAGAGGCAGAGAGGTGGGAGAAGCAGTGGGAAGAGGAAGAAATCGTGAGGCGAGAGGGAGAGAGGCGGAGAGGGAGGAGAAGCAGGAGGGAAGAGAAAGAAATCGTGAGGCGAGAGGGAAAGCGTGTCAAAAGAAGTGGGGAGAATGGGAAGGAGGCTCAATGCAGACGAAAGCGGAGAAGGGAGACGCGGGCGAGGGAAGCGAAAGGAAGTGACGACGGAGGCGTGAGTGAAAATAGGAGGGAGGAAGAGGCGAGGACAGGAGCGATGGCGAGACGGAGATGGAGAAAGTAATAACGGAGCAGGAAGGAAACGATAGAGCGCAAGAGATAAAAATATGTAGGCGAGATGTTAGGTCGAGATGGCATTTCAAAAATGGAAAGAAAAGTTGGGAAATACGTCCAGCTGCGGCGCCACTTGATGAATACAAAGACAAAACAGCATCAGATAAACCCATCTGGCTCCCCCTATCCGCACGAGAACAGAACGATCATCAAAAACAAAATGCGTAGAGCTGATCCAAAAAGACGGATAACGCCCCTTAGCTCCCGCAGCCCCAGACGCTCTCCTCTTCTCCTTCCTTCCTTCTTCTCCTCCGCCCACTGCTCCTTCGTCGGCGTCTGGGCGCAGGAGCATGTGAGGGGAGGATTTATAATTATTCATAGAGCTTGATTATTTAGCCCAGAGGCATTCACCGTAGCGTGTGTGTGGTGCGCTCATCAAAAGTTTGCTCCTGCACTGAATATTTTTTTATTGACTGGCGGAAATATAGTGCCTTTGTTTGTTTGTTTACTCGTTTTTTTTCGTGGGAATAAATATGCATACATACATACATACATACATACATATATATATATATATATATATATATATATATATATATATATATATATATATATATATATGCATTAACTTACGCACAAATACATTTCATATTTAACTAGAGGGAGAGAAAAAGAGATAGAGGATACACACACACACATACAGAGAGAGAGAGAATGAGAGAGAGAGAGAGAGAGAGAGAATGAAAGAGAGAGAGAGAGAGAGAGAGAATGAAAGAGAGAGAGAGAGAGAGAGAGAGAATGAAAGAGAGAGAGAGAGAGAGAGAGAAAGAGAGAGAGAGAGAGAGAGAGAGGGGGGGGGGAGGGGGGAGGGGAGAGGGGAAGAGGGAGAGAGAGAGAGGGAAAGAAACAAAGACAGAAAGAGAAAGAGAGCAGAAAGAAATACAGAGAGAGAGAAAAAATAAATAAGGATCAGACGAAGCCACAAACAGAAAGAAAAGACACAGAGACCGAGAACGAGAAAGGGACCGAAAGAGACAGACGGACAAAAAGATCCAGACCAAGAATTACACGCATCTGGCGGGCACAGAAGTCGAGGCCAAGACGAATGGAAAAGGCCGCTCGAAGTGATATAGAGTGACAAGGTATTTGTCCGAAAACACTATGAGGAAAACGGTGATTTACTGCCTCTTCCTCGTTCACATAAAAAAGGGAAGAGAAAAAAAGGAAGACAAAAATAGGAGACAGAAAAAAAGGTGTGAAAAGGTCGTGGTGTTTTTGACACTGAGCGAAGACATTGGCTGTTTCTTCCCCTGAGGGCTTCCGAAATGATGTTAAGGGCTTATATACCAAAGTCTAAAAGATGTTGCTCTTTCTGGAGAGGAAAAGGGGAGAGATAGATAGTTAGAATACTCTGACTGACGGATGAATTGAGAGAGAGAGAGATAGATAGATAGATAGATAGAGAGAGAGAGAGAGAGAGAGAGAGAGAGAGAGAGAGAGAGAGAGAGAGAGAGAGAGAGAGACAGAGAGAGAGAGAGAGAGAGAAGAGAGAAAGAGAGAAAGAGAGAGAGAAGAGAGAGAAGAGAGAGAGAGAGAGAGAGAGAGAGAGAGAGAGAGAGAGAGAGAGAGAGAGAGAGAGAGAGAGAGAGAGAGAGAGAGAGTAAGAAAGAAGAGAGAGAGAAAGAAGAGAGAGAGAGAGAGAGAGAGAGAGAGAGAGAGAAGAGAGAGAGAGAGTAAGAAAGAAAGAAAGAGAAGAAAGAGAGAGAGAGAGAGAGAGAGAGAGAGAAGAGAGAGAGTAGTGGTAGAGTGGTGAGAGAGAGAGAGAGAGAGAGAGAGGTGATGAGTGGTGAGTGAGTGAGTGAGTGAGAGAGAGAGAGAGAGAGGGAGAGAGAAAGAGAGAGAGAGAGAGAGAGAGAGAGAGAGAGAGAGAAATAATTAGTCTGTAGATAACCTTCAGATTACTTTCTTGGCAAAATGTCGTTTCCAAAAAGGAACTCCATAAATCAATATTTCAAGCTTCAATTCCATTATAAACTTTTATACTTTGGAATTTCGGCCTAAATTGCAAGCGGATTATAAATAGCCCATCACCTTCGTGAGCAATAATTCACTTTCGTCATTAAAAGAGAAGGGAGAGAGAGAGAGAGAGAGAGAGAGAGAGAGAGAGAGAGAGAGAGAGAGAGAGAGAGAGAGAGATTTAAAACCTATTTTATGCGTTCATTAGAATTTCATTTCCTTACTATTAAAGATTTTCCTCTTCCAAGATCATTCTTACTCCTCGCTGTCCTTGCTTTAACCGCCTTAATTTTCCATTTCATATCTTCCGAAAATGATGGATATTATTTCACTTGAATTCACGGTTTATGTCTCTCTCCTTTTCCCACTTTTAATTCCCATTCTCATCATTTTTCTTCTTCTTCATTGTCCCTTCCTTCTTCCCAGCTCCATTCCTGACTACAATAGCCTATTTTCCTTTTTAGTAATTCCTCCTTTCTAGCTTCTCTCACTCCTTCCTCGCTTTAATTCAACTTTTTTACTTGCTGTGCTTTTCTGCTTTCTTCTTCCTTAGTCTGGTTTTTATCTATTTTGCATTTCTTTTGTTCTCTCTTTATTCGCCTTCCTCCCCTATTCAGCCTCGTTCGCTAAGAGGTTATATATGATTTTCTAAATGTTATTTTTGGCGTTCATCACTTCCTTATGATTTACATGTTAAAGAATCATAATCACACACACACAGACACACACTTATATATACATACATACATACATACACACACACACACACACACACACACACACACACACACACACACACACACACACACACACATATATATATTTATATATATATATATTTATATATATATTTGTGTGTGTGTGTGTGTGTGTGTGTGTGTGTGTGTGTGTGTGTGTGTGTGTATGTATGTATGTATGTATGTATGTATGTATGTATGTATGTATGTATGTATGTATGTATGTATATAATATCAGTATGGAGACAGTTATCTTAATGGCGATAGTGATGTGATGACGATCATGACTACACTGGAGGCAAAAATACCGTCATCAAACAAGGAAACAAGCAAACCCAGGCAGCCACCAGAGAGAGCTCCAAAGCAATATTTTGCCTCGCACATCGTTCCATCGCAAGGGAGGAGCGTGAAGCGAGGCTGGGCTACACATTAGAAAGCGCCTCCCTTCATTTGGCCCGTGTGCACTGTCCTGTTCTAGGCTCTGAGCTTGAAAACCATGGCAGACACCCACGAAAAGACCCTCTCCTGTCATGTGTGGCTTTGTAGTTTCAAAGTAACATAGACAAAAGTCAAATGGTTGTCTTCTAAAGACTAATAATCTGCTTGTAATAACGAACCGCGACAGACGACGTAGCTTGCCATGCCCATCAATCAGGCCTTGGAGTCGCGAAACTTATGAGGCGGAAAGACCCGGCCCCGCGAGGGCGTTCGGTCGCCAGGGCCATGGCGACGACTCTCCTGGCTGTGAGTGTCGTCGGCGGCGATTCCGACTACTTTGGCGTTGGTCAATCGTACGGGAAACTGAGAACTGATTGGTGCGGGCAGTGGCGCCGATAAAACTGATTCTGACGCCGTTGATGCCTGACTCGCGCCCACCGCAGGATGCGTGGAGCAGCAAGTGGCACAGCGAGCCAATCCGCCCGGTCCCCGTTCCCCTCGCGAGCCCTTCCTGCCGCGCACAAACACGGAAAGACTGGTTCATGATCAATTTCCAGTCGAGGGAAAAATGTAATTCAATTGTAAGCTCACTTGACCAATCAGGGGTCGCGCGTTTTATCTGCTTCTTTGTTTTACCACACTCACACGGCGTGTCAGACTTTACTATTTTCCATCGCATTCATTTCGA
>NC_091560.1:23632810-23665310 GCF_042767895.1 Penaeus vannamei
CATACCTCAACAATGGGCTCAATGTTACTCCATCACTTGACGCAGGGCATCCACGCTGAGCTGTGCGATGCGCCTTTGTGGAGGAACGTGGCTCGCTGAGGGCAAGAAGCCATCCAGTGCCACCACAAAGGTTTCTAAAGTACACTTTTATCTTTTTTCTTACCTATCTCTTGTAATTGTACTATGACAAAATACATTTCTCCAACAATGAATGTGGGTCAAGTGTACTTGCAAACATAATTTCATTAAAAAGAGCGAAAGTCCAGACATGAAAACGCTCAGCAAACAAAAAAAAAGTTTTATTTAGCCTTTTACTTTAAAACGCAAAACAAAAAAGCACTAACAGTTTAAGAGTTGTAGCTTTGCTTCCGCGCGAATAAGAGCTTAGAAGCCTCGGCGTAGCGGCCTGGTCAGCTCAGCCAGATTCCGTAGACCCCATCATGTACTCTATGTACTCTGCTAGGTCAGCGTCTACTGGCTTAGCTTACTGGGAGAATGTGTGTGTACGTATGACATTCATGTGCATGTAAATGAGGATGAATGATCGGATGGATAAATGGATTGATGGACTGGTGTCTGTATGTAAACATGTATTTATGTATTCGTGTATGTAAGTTGGAATGCCAATGCGTTGAGGTGCTTGCAAGCACGTGCATATGTACACGTGCAAAAACATGTGCAAATGCTTTTATATATGCATGTCTGTGTCCACATACTCTCTATACGAAGGCGTGTAGGTAAGTATTTAAGCATGACTATCTACGTATGTGCGTGAGGAGGTTGACATCATGGCCCCACAACACTAAGGAAAAGAGTGTGAAGATTGAACCAGCTGACACCATGGCCCCGCAACACGCTTCTACCGATCGCCTTCTGCAAACAAGTTGAGGGAAAGTAATCATAGAGAAAATAGCGGGAGGCACGCAGCGTAGCGCCAGCGCTTAAAGGAGTGGTGTCAGCGGCGTGGTGGCACAGCAGTCCTGTGGTGGCAAGAGCAGGCGGTGTTGGCATCCGAGCTACAGCGCTGACGGCAACTTACTATCAGTGGAAAATCATTTTTCACTGTAGCTGTGTTTTGCAGTTTCACTTACTCTCTGCCTTTTGGGGATGAGCTGGGATAAGAGGGAGAGAAGGGGAGAAGTGGCGGGGATGCTGCAGAAGGAGACCGGGGCCCTAGAAAAGAATGGAAAGGGAGAAGAGGAAGGAGGGAGGAAGAGAAAAAGAGAAGAAGATAAGGCCCGAGCTGCATGGCGGTCGGAAAATAAAGGTGTCACCGCCGAGGGAGGGCGCGGGCGGCGGGGAAGGGCTGGGCTGCTTGATGGGCGGAAGGGACGAAGTGGGGAAGGAGGAGGGGGGGGGGGCAAGACGGAAATTATTGGGTAGTGGAAGACAAAGACATATGACGTCCACTCTGCGCCCACTGTAGGTAATGATTCCAGGTGCCTGGGGGAGAGGCTGGGGGGCGCTGGGCCACTGGAGGAGACGGCGGCGAGACGCTATGGCCTCGTAGTGCGAATTGCGGTACACTTTTTTTAATGTGCATTTAATACTTGAAATCAAAATTGAACGCAAGGCTCCTCCTCAACCACAGCTCTTACAACAGACATCTGGGTCCGCGTCGTCATCTCAAGGCACTTACAAGATGGTAGACCAAGGCAAGAAAAAGAGGTTCTGGTTAACATCTCACAACACAGCGTGATCGAGATAAACTTCTAGAACATCCGTGCAGATGGCGTACCCAATGGCAAACAAATGCCCCGCTCCCTCCCCCCAACCCCCTGTCCCGGGAGGAGATCCTGTGGAAAACGAGAAAGATACACACTGCGTCGGTAGATAAAAACAAGAAAAATCCCTCGGAAATTAATATAATTCTTAAAGTCTGTCGCGATGAATAAAGAACAAAAAAAAAAAAAAAAAAACAGCTACACTAGCCAGGTCAGAAGGTGCGGATGATGTGACGTCGGGTCATAGACACTGGTCCAGCGTGTGGGCAACGGGCGAGGGCGAGGGCAGGGCGGGCGGTTCGGGGAATGGACAGACAGGGAAGTAAACAAAAGAAAGAAATTGTGATGCAAAGGGAGACCGGCAATGAGAGAGAGAGAGAGAGAGGGAGAGAGAGAGAGAGAGAGAGAGAGAGGGAGAGAGAGAGAGAGAGAGAGAGAGAGAGAGAGAGAGAGAGAGAGAGAGAGAGAGAGAGAGAGAGAGAGAGCAATGACAACGAAATCAATAACATCAGAAATAACAAATTAGAAAATGATGCGAAAAACTAGAACGCAGGAGGTGCAAAAGGCGGAGGGTTAAGGGCGCACTCCAGCTTTCGTGCTTGCGAAGAGGGTCATAACGAGAAGGAAAGTCAAAAAGAGCTGATGCGCTGTATAAAACACCAACTAAAGTCATCACCGAGAAGCAAATTGCATTCTAATGTTATTTCCAGCTCGAGGTGCCGAGCCTGGTGTCGGCGCGCTATGATGTTGCAGATCCCGACTATGATGCTGCAGATAGACGTTGCATAAAACATTTGTATCTTTATGCAAACCTTAATCACAATCCGCGCCTTGAGAGCCTAACTAAAGCGATACAAAGAAGAGATAATCTTATTCCTGGCTCTCCAAGCACGAATCATCCGCCTAATCGCAACTGTCAACATGTATTACGCAAGATAACAGCCTGGTTAATGTTCTTCTTATCCTTTGCATTAAGGGTCGAATTAGCTGCCACACTCTTCTAAGCGAAGCAATTGCTAACAACGCACTCGGTGACGAATGTGTGCTTTTTAATTACAAACGATATCGTGTGATTCCCTTGAATAAAAAAAAGCCTGATACCACGTCCGTTGTTTTTGGAATACCATGGAAGATCTGGCGTAATGTGACGAAGATCCTTCACCTTGCCTCTCTATCTCTCTCCCCCTCTCCCTCTGTCTCTGTCTGTCTGTCTGTCCGTTTGTCTCTGTCTATCTATCTATCTCCCCTTCCTTTCTTTCTCTCTCTCTCTCTCTCTCTCTCTCTCTCTCTCTCTCTCTCTCTCTCTCTCTCTCTCTCTCTCTCTCTCTCTCTCTCTCTCTCGCTCTCTCTCTCTCTCTCTCTCTCCCATTCTCTCTCTCTTTATTGATCGCGCTTCCTATGATGGGCAACGATAACAAGTCAGAGTTGGTGAGGATTTAATCAGCAGTTGACCTCAGTGAAACCAGGCCATAAAAGTGGGAAAATATGCATCGGATATTCAACTGTACATTTAAATAAAACTGTCAGACCGCATCACACGATCTAAATTTCGGCTTCCTGGATTTCCCATTTACACCTCACTTCGAAAATGACGTCCATGTGCGTTAGTTTCTCTTAGTGGAATGATTTTTTTTTTCTAACGAAAGCCGATGCAAGAAAAGTTCTCTTCCTAGCTTTTTTCTGTAGTTATGGCTTTATTAAATGTCTCTGTGGAGTGATGTAGAGTGAATTCAGTCCCAGTAAGATATGGGATTTGATTTACTGAGTGGCATGATGGCCCTTGACGTTTAATATATTAGGCAGTTAGCTTTCTACTTATGAAACGGCCGAGAGCACACGGAAGAGGAATAAAGAGGGTAGAACGATCATAATGGGCGAACGAAAAGAAGAATACGGGATTCTGGAGTGAGAGAAATAGGGGGACACACACACACACACACACACACACACACACACACACACACACACACAGAGAGAGAGAGAGAGAGAGAGAGAGAGAGAGAGAGAGAGAGAGAGAGAGAGAGAGAGAGAGAGAGAGAAAGAATGAGAGGACGAGGGAGAGAGCGAGCGAGAGATTAATTTAAGGCCCTTTTGGTGACGACCTCTCCCTTGTTCCCGCCCGCCCCCCCCGGCCCCCCTGTCACCCCCAGTCCTCAACAAAGCCCCCGTGATCCTATTGCGTCCCAGCCCCCAGTGATTAGACCGAAGGAGCGGAAAGGAAGCTCGCCCTTGGGGAAAGAACAAATTGCTGCGGCTGGAATAAAATACTTTGCTTTTCTTATAGTCCCACGACGAAGCCTAATGACCTTTCTGTACACAGCGCGTGGAACTATACAGCAATTTCCCAGACGCGAGCTGGTATCCAGAGCGAAATAATGCAAGTTATTTCTACATTTGGAAATCCGCCTATTGCGAAAGTGAAAATGCGGATACTAGGATTTCCTCAAAATTCCCTCAAAATATCAATCCCACGTCACCCCACGTAAACCCAAACCCACGAGAAAGACCTTCGCCGAGACCAGACATGTGTCACACTCGCGGCTGGCTGACCCCTGCCGCATGACCCCGGCAGGGCCTTCCCTTCACGGCGCCTGCACACCCACTCCATTAATATACGCCTCCGAATGCAGCACACAACACGCGACCCTCGCGACGCTGCCTCCGCCGCCTTCAAGCAATTTCCCAACGTTTGGTCCTCGTGATAGATGACCAAATAATCTAATTCAAGCCTGATCACGGGCGAGCTGACACCGCTGACGGTGGTCCTTTGATCCTGCCGCCTGTTTGCTGGTCTCGCTGTCACCGCCCTCGAACCTGGCTTAGGAGGCGAGGCAAGCAGGAGGGCGAAGTGGGGGCTGCACCAAGCACGGGGCAAGGGCGGGGAAGCAGGAGAGGAGGCTAAAGACATCACAAATACTGCTGAGTGTTTGAGCGAGGCTTCTTTAGGATGAAAATAAATCGAAGGGTGCCAAAGGGTGTTTTTGGTCTGAGGGGATAATGCACATTTGAAGAAGACGAAAAGAGAGGCTGCCTCTAATAAGATTATTCCGACAAATGCAAGACTAATAAATAGACGAAAGCAGAGGAAGACTAAGACGCGTAACAGGAAAAGACGCTTAACTGGACGAAAAAAGGTAAAGGAAATAAAACAACTCAAACATAGCTGAGAGAGCTAGAGAAAGGGAAGGAAAGCGGGAGGGAGGGAGAGAGGGTGGGAGGGTGAGGGAGAGAGGGAGAGAGGGAGGGAAGGAGGGAGAGAGGGAGGGAAGGAGGGAGGGAGGGAGGGAGGGAGGGAGGGAGGGAGGGAGGGAGGGAGGGAGGGAAGGAGGGAGCGGAGGGAGGAGGGAGAGAGGGAGAGAGAGAGAGAGAGAGAGAGAGAGAGAGAGAGAGAGAGAGGGAGGGAGGGAGGGAGGGAGGGAGGGAGGGAGGGAGGGAGGGAGGGAGGGAGGGAGAGAGAGAGGGAGATAGACAGATAGAGATATATAGACATAGAGATAGATAGATGGATAGATAGATAAATAAATAGATAGAGAGGAGAGAGAGATAGAGAGATAGATAGAGAGAGAGAGAGAGAGAGAGAGAGAGAGAGAGAGAGAGAGAGAGAGAGAGAGAGAGGGGGGGGAGAGAGACTGAGGCATGGAGAGAGAAAACTGCAGCTCCTTGCGAAGTTTAAACAAGAATAAGCAAGGGAGCTAACGGAGTGAAAATCGGGGAAGTGCAAATGCAAGTGCAAGGACAAGGGGCGTGCAAGGCAGGGCAGAATCGCAACTGCAGTCCGCGAAGCCGTCGTTGGAACGAGCACTAGTGTTAACGCAAGACCTGAGTGCAGAATCGATGGGCGCATGATGCCAGCATTCAACTGCGAAATACTGCCGTTAGTTGCAAATACTTCGGCGGACACAGAGGCCGGCAGAAAAAGAAACTCTGGGTAATTCAAAACGTTATTGATATCTGGGTTTTAAAGTCAGGTAACTGGCGTAAACCCACCATCCTTCTTCCGGGGAAAAAATAAATTGCAAAGACTATTAAAAGAAGACTAAGGAAAATATATAGCGCCGGCTAGTAAATTAAGGGATCCAAAACAAGGAAAACAGGGTCGGTAAATATAGCCTGTAATCCAGCAAGATTTAACGCCCAGTAGACACAGACTTCGATAGCGGAGGAATAGGATCGAGAAGCAATAATGAGAGTGAGGAAGAAAAGGAAGAAACTGAAGGACGCGCATGTGCGCGCGCACACACACACACAGAACTTTCTGTGTGTGTGTGTGTGTGTGTGTGTGTGTGTGTGTGTGTGTGTGTGTGTGTGTGTGTGTGTGTGTGTGTGTGTGTGTGTGTGTGTGGATGAATACATATAGTAATTAAAGGCGTTGATGTCTTTCCATGAATTATGTCAAATGCAAAATTTAACTTCAGTTCAGCCTATCCTATCTTTTAGAGATGTGTACAGCACTTCAGAGAGTAGCTGTGTCTGGGAAGGAAACAGCCAGATATCTTTCCTGGAAGGATGTCTAATTGCGGTTCTCACGACTCCCGTAAATCCCTCACTTACCAGCCCTGGTGAACCCATGAACCCCCTGCGTTTTTTCCTCTTTCCTCCCTCATTCTATCTTCTTTTTTCTCCCTCCCCACTTCCTCTCTACTTCTCGCTAACCTAAGGGACGGCACCGAGCCCCCGCCCCCTCCCCAACGCCGCTCCTTCGCCTCCATCTCGGCCGCTGCTTGCCCCGGGGCCTCCCTGTGCGGCTTCACAAAATCAGTGGTTCCCTCGGTGTCCCTGGCTGGTGAACTCTGCCTAACAATGGCATTGTCCGCGAGGTGCCCTGTGTTCAAACTTGTTCCCGCTTCACCTCCCACTCGGAATACTTGCAAATAAAATCAGACAGGCACCGGTTGGCTGGCTGAGCTTCTGGTGTATCTAAATTCAGGTCTTCTAGGTTCAATTTGTGAGCAATTGACAGAATACACAACCTTGTTTGTCCGAGGGAAGGCCAGGCGGAGGCTGCGGCCGCGTCAGCAGCTTCCGCCCCGGAGAGAAATGTTTCACTCGCCGGTCGCGAGCTGCATCTTTTCGGCGGCTCCTCGCCACGACGCTGCTCGGACGTGATGCTCTCCGCCTTTCGCACTTTCGGGATACAACCTATACGGATGCTGTGTCAGCTATAATATATTGCGTTTCGCACGCAATGCCATTTTACATTTTGTCTGTCTGGTCGCCTGTCTATGATGTTATATGCGTATTCATCAGAGTACACATGTGTATTCATGTATGCGTTCAGGATTGTATATATAAATGAGTACCACAACCCCGTCTCTGTCTGTGCGCACGTGCGGAAGACTAATCAAAACCAGCACAGCATGAAAAGCCAAATCATAAAACTAGTCAATTATTCAATTCGAGAAGATACTGCGATACTTGTCTACTCTCCCGGATCAGCAGTAAAAACGACTCCACTTTATACAAATTATAACTTTCACCAGTGCTCGATCTTTGTATAGACCTTGCACAGCATGAATCCAGAATATTGGAAAAAGAAGTGAGCATTACCTTTCATGCGTACCTCCGTAAATAACTTAAGCCTCTTCCGCCGCAAGATGTTGCAGTAACATAGCACATGTATTTCTAACAAGTAATTTTCTTTGATATTCTCGAGGAAATTATCAAAATGTATCTATTTGTATCAAGACCAACTTCTGTTTCTATTATATATCTTCTATTATATTATGATTATTCACCTATCACCATTAACATTGTTATCAATATTGTTATTGTTATTGTCATTATTATTATTATCATTATAATTATCATTATTATTATCATTATTATTATTATTATTATTATTATTATTATTATTATTATTATTATCATTATTATTATTATTATCATTATTATTATCATTACTATTATTATTATCATTATTCTATTATTAATATTATTTCTATTTTCATCATTATCATGATCATCATTGCTATCAATATCATTGTTGTTATTGTTATAATTATTATTATCATAATCATTATTATTATCGCAACAACAATAAATAATAACAATAGTACTACTACTACTACTACTACTACTACTACTACTACTACTACTACTACTACTACTACTACTACTACTACTACTACTACTACTACTACTAGCAGAATTAGTACTAAAAGCCATATCAATACTAGTTGTAGTACTGTAAGCAGATACTACAATTACTACAATTACTACTACTACTACTACTACTACTACCACCACCACCACTACTACTACTACTTCTACAACTGCTACTACTACTACTACTTCTAACCCACTACTACTACTACTACTAAACTTTTATTACTTTTACCAGAACTACTACTGATGCTACTACTACTAATGCTGCTAATGGTAATAATAATGATAACAAGAACGATAACAATAATAGTAATAACAAAAAGGATGGCATAGACTACAATAAACAGTCCCAAACACAATTCATTCATAAATCTTACAATTTTATAAATCACCTACTTAAAACCGCCTACTGCTATGTATCACTCGACAGTATTTCCAATACCATTGTCGCAAGAAGAATGTTAGGAAACACAGTGAATTACATTGTCACGTCGACTGATTCCCATATTTCCTCGCTTTCACCTCCTGGGTATCGCCCCCTTCCTATTCTCCTACTTCAAACGAAAACAAACTGTCACACTATTGGCTCACACTTGATCCAAATAGTTTTCAGACATTTATAAACATTTTTTTTTAAACCAGAACTGCTTGTTTACACATCAGGAGGATCGACTGGCGTACTTATGCTGTTCTGTTTGACTTCGCCGAGTCTATTGTTCCCCGAGTGACATACGGCCACAAAGACACTGATGTCGCTCGTCTGTTCCTCTCTCTCTCTCTCTCTCTCTCTCTCTGTCTCTGATGGCTGCTTCTACTTCCCTTTCCTCTGCTATTGCCTTTGTTTTCTGATCTGCTTTCACTCTTCGGTTGGGTATTGTGAGGCGCTCTCGCCTGGGGGAAGTAATAGTTTTCGTTTGTCGACGTTAAGGGCGTCGGGTTTCGTGTACACACCGAAGAATAGCGAGGAAGCTGTAAATGTTACGTAAGATGAAGTATAAGCGTTTGTTCACTCTATGAAATTCCGAAAGTGAGGGAACAGCTGCCTTCGACTCAACAACGTCAGCAAATCGCAACATAACAGTGAAACAAAACTAAAATAAGAGAATAAGAGACTTAGCCATGTACTGTTAATATCCTGAGCGGGATCCGATCTCGATCAGAGCACTAGCTAGCTATTTTCCCGTCCAAACCCTCTCTCGAATGATAGAACTACACTATCAAACTGTGGATCTAGATGAGCCAATTATTTCTAGGCGAGTGCATGCACCTCCTCCCCTCGCGCGACCCCCTTATACTTAGCACACACAGATTTCATTCCCCCTCACACTGTCATTAAGTTCTCCCCATTCACTCCATTTTCGCGTTTTTCTTCCTCACGCTCAACCCCTCCGAATACCCTTCCCAGGTGGCTTCCCGCTGGCTGCGCTCCTTCCAGCGCCTCTCCCTCTCTTTCATTTCACTCCAGCGCCACCGCCCTCAGCGCCTGAATACCAGAGAGCCACCTCCTGCCGACCCCCCCCCCCCCCCGCGCCCCAAACCTCCACATTATTGCTTCCTTTCCCCTCTGTCTCTCCACGCAACCACAACCGACTAAACCCCTTTTAGCCAGCATCGCAAAATGGCAATTCACTTTCCGCACTTGTTTTCTCGCCACCGTGCTTCACCTCCTCCCTCCGCGGCCGCGCTCGCCACCCTCGTCCTCGCCAGCGCCTCTGCTCGATCCCCGAGTTCTATCCTTTACCTTCCTCGTCCTTCATTTCCGGGGATATCTTCTCATCATCACTGATCTTGTTCGCTTTATTTTCGGCGGCTTTGCTTTTCGCTTTTGGTTTTGCCGGAAGAGTTGAAACACACACACACACACACACACACACACACACACACACACACACACACACACACACACACACACACACACACACACACACACAGTATTTTTATTCACTCCGGAGCCTCCTCTTCCGCTCCCCCTTCCTCCTCCAGGTCTTTCTCTTTTCCTTTTCGTCTTTCTTTCTTCCGTTTGTTCTCCTTTCCGCGGCCTCCTTCTTCTCCTTCACCCTCTTCCCCTCTCTCCCACTTCTCGCCTACGCCCTGCCCTTGAGTAGTCCCCTGAGGCCCAGATGGTAAGTGTAGCACCGATATGGCCAATGCTTTATTCAATTTTGCCAAGTCCTTCCCGTTTCTCCCTCTCCGAACCGCACAAAATACCCTTCCCTCTCTCTCCTCTCCCTTCGCACTCCTCTCCCCTTTATTCCCTCGATTCCTCTCCCCTCGCCCCTCGCAGTCTTTTATTCGAGATCGTTTTAGAATGACTCCCAAACATAATTTGTAGTTCTAAAGACTCTCATGAACGAATATTCTTATTTTCTCCGCCGTGTTTGGAACAACAAAAGCCCTAGGGAATGTTTGGAACTGAAATGTTTGCGAACCATAGATCAGAAACAACAAATCCACCTTTTGTTACTCTCTTTCCCTTTTTCTCTTTACCAGTTATATTTTCTTTGGTAGTTTTCGGATAGTTTCAGCTTCATATAAACTGTTCTCAATACTGTTTTCTATTTATTGTTATATAACTCAAAGCCATATTCTAAGGTATATACAGACGGTCGAACGCCATCGAGTTTACCTTCACTGCCTTGATCCTGAAACCTTTTACATCAAGGCAAAGGTGGAATTAGTGAGCGCGAGTGTGTGTTCAGTAGGGAAACTTGAGTTCTGGGCGTTTCCTTGCTCATTTCAGTCTTCCTTCCTTCTATTTCTCTTCCTTCCTTCCTCCTTCTCTTCCTTAATTTCATCCTCGTTTCCTTCCTTTCTTCCTAACTCCTTTCCATCTTCCTCCCTTCCTCCTCTCCTTCCCTCCCTCCCTCCCTCCCTCCCTCCCTCTCTCCCTCCCTCCCTCTTTCCTTCCCTTCCTCCCACCTTCCCGTTCTCCCTCCCTCCCTTCCACCACCCTTCTCTTTCGCTCTTCACTCTTCACTCGCTCTGCTTATCTCTCATACTTCATTTCCCCGCTCTCCTTTTTGCCTCTTCTTTCTTCTACCTCCTATCTCCCTCCTTTCCCTTTCCATCTCTCCCTCCGCCCTGCCCTTTCCCTCAGCCACCTTATGAATGAACGGAATGCGCACCGAAAGGAATGTAGGGGGACACGCAACATCGGAAGATATGACAGGAGATGGAGGGAGACAATAACAAAGGGAGAAGGACAGTCGAATAAACCGCCAGGGGGAGGAAAGGGAGGAAGGGACGGGCGGAGACAGATAAAAGAGACGGGAAGGGATTTGGCTAACGGTTGAGAGAGGAGGGGGACACGAGCGAAATAAGATAAATACATAAGAGGTATTGAACAGGATTAAGGAAGAGATATAAAGATTAAGAGAATATAAAGAGAAATAGAAAGAAAGACACACACGCGCGCAGAGAGAGAGAGAGAGAGAGAGAGAGAGAGAGAGAGAGAGAGAGAGAGAGAGAGAGAGAGAGAGAGAGAGAGAGAGAGAGAGAGAGAGAGAGAGAGAGAGAGAGAGAGATGGACAGGCAGAGACAAGGACAGAAACAGAGAAAAAAAAACGAATAAAAACGATAAAAGTAGATAAACAATTTACAAGCGACGGCAGCTTTAACTTGTGAATTTAATCAATGCTCGAAATCGAAAGAAATATGATAAATGTTTAGAGCGGGATTCAAATTATAATGTGTAAACTTTGCCGGACCGGAAAATTGCATGGGTGACGACAGCCGAGGATGATGATGCGAGAAATTAAATGATTAAGGCTGCGATCGGCGTGAGAATGGCAATGTAATTAAATAGTTGCTGCTTAAGAGCTGCCCTCGGACGCATCTTAATGTCGCAACGTCCTCGCCTGCGACATAACATTTGTGTTTTTCTTTTCTTATTTTTCTTTTCTTTTCTTTCCTTCTTTTGTTTACCTTTTTTTAAATTTCTTTTCTTACTGATTTCTTTCCGTTTTCTTATTCCTTTTCTTTTTTTCTTTTGTTCTCTTTCTCTCTTTTGTGTATTTTTTTTTCATCTCGGTGTTTCTCTGTCTCGGGTCTTGTTTCCGTTTCTGGTTATTGTCTGTGTTTGTATTTATGTTTGTGTTATGTGATTTGGTATATTTTTAGGTGCTTCGACCTCCCCTCCCCTCCCCTCCTCTCTCTCTCTCTCTCTCTCTCTCTCTCTCTCTCTCTCTCTCTCTCTCTCTCCCTCTCTCTCTCTCTCTCTCTCTTTCTCCCTCTCTCTCTCTCTCGCCTGTAGACACAAACCTCTATTCACCTAGGTAATCGTGCATTTTCCCCTCCCGCCGTCCACTCAACATCCCCTAACCCAATACCCCCAACTTTCCCCTCACCTTCACCCCCACCACTCCACACTCACCCCTCCCCTCCCTCGGGCAGGTTTCACTAGCGGAAACCTGATAACAAGTTCCAATACCAAGGGGAAAACAGCCGTGTGGGAACGTAAACATGACCAAGTTACGAGACTAAGGCCGCGTGCACAACCGCAGTGTCCATGTTGTGGCGGTGTGGAGGGAAAGGTGTGGAGGGAAGGAGGGAAGGAGGGAAGGTGGAGGGACGGCGGGATAAGAGCTTATAGGGGAAGGGCAGGGGGTAGGGAAATACATGGGGTAAGTGGAAGGGGGAGGAGGAGGGGGAGGAGGCATACATGGAAGAATAGGGGGAAGGAGGGACATAGAGTAGGAGGAAGGCACGCATATACGGGGAGGGGAGCATAAAGGGTAGAGGGAGGGGAGATGTGGGGAGGGGGAGGGGAAGGGGAGGGCCTGTCCATGTTGACGGCAATCGGCGAGACCAGCGTGCTCTGACTGGCATCCGCGTCCAGACCGCTGGGATGCGACGAGTGTCGGACAAGCGGGAATCCGCGAAGTGAGAGCGAGACAGAGACCAGCGGCCCTCAGGGATCCCGTGTTTTACGTCCCTCTGCTTCCCTGTCTGTATGCAGCGATCTCCCTCAGATTTGTTTGTCTTTTCAGCTTTTCTTATTTTCTCTGTTGCAATTGTTCGACTTGGCTTAACACGTAATTGATTTGAGCTTCGGCGAAAACGTGATTGCATGAAAGGTATAAAATATGAAAAGCAGAGGAGGGAGGCGAGGGGTGGAAAAGACACAGGTGAATGTGTATACATACATATATATCCGAACACAGTGTGTGTGTGTGTGTGTGTGTGTGTGTGTGTGTGTGTGTGTGTGTGTGTGTGTGTGTGTGTGTGTGTGTGTGTGTGTGTGTGTGTGTGTGTGTGTGTGTGTGTGTGTGTGTGTGCATGTGCGTGTGTGTGTGTGTTGGTGTATACGTGTGTGTTTTTTTACGTTCGAGAATTTGCTTCCAGTATGTTTGTTTGCATGTTAACAAAGTGTTATCTACACATTCACTGAACTACTTGAAAAGCGCGTTCAGTTTTCAAGCAACCAAACCAGTCAGAACAAACGCAACACAGTGCAGGGGCAGTTGCCAAAGTGGTTCGTCGCCATTCCAAAAATATACGCCTTTAATTCTCGGAAGATTTGGGGATGGTTCATCGGCCGATCTATGGCTCCGGAATACAAGCAATGGACTACTAACACCGCATGTCCGTCGGTCTGTCTCTCTCTGTCTTTCTTTCTCTCTCCCCCCTCGCTCTCTTTCTCTCTCTCTGCTCTCTCTCTCTCTCTCTCTCTCTCTCTCTCTCTCTCTCTCTCTCTCTCTCTCTCTCTCTCTCTCTCTCTCTCTCTCTCTCTCTCTCTCTCTTTCCCCGTCTTTTTCTTTTTTTTCTGTTTCCCTTTCTGTGTTTTCTTTTCATGTTCCCATCATTCATTTCTCACCCTTTATCTGCCATTTCCTCCTCTCCCCTATGACCCCCTCCCTGCTTTCCCAATCCCCTTCTATTTCATCTCCCCTCTCCTCTCCCCCTCCCCTCCCGCCCTTTCACCCTCTCCTTTCACTCTCCCAACGAAATAGTTCCACTTTGGATAACAGTATTTACACTTGTGTGCAAAATGCATTCATGGAAGGGGAAATGTCTAAGCATCATTTCCTCTATTTTAGGAGATTCTGGATATACATACACACACACACACACACACACACACACACACACACACACACACACACACATATATATACGGTATATATGTATGTGTGTGTGTGTGTGTGTGTGTGTGTGTGTGTGTGTGTGTGTGTGTGTGTGTGTGTGTGTGTGTGTGTGTGTGTGTGTGTGTGTGTGTGTGTGTGTGTGTGTGGTGTGTGTGTGCGTGCGTGCGTGCGTGTGTGCGTGCGTGCGTGCGTGCGTGGGTGCGTGCGTGTGTTTGATTAGGCATATATATGCATATATATATATATATATATATATATATATATATATATATATATATATATATATGTGTGTGTGTGTGTGTGTGTGTGTGTGTGTGTGTGTGTGTGTGTGTGTGTGTTCGTGCGTGCGTGCGTGCGTGCGTGCGTGCGTGCGTGCGTGTGTGTGTGTGCGCGTGTGTGTATGTATGTATAGATAACTATTTCCGTTTCGAGGTGTACACCCATTCACCCTTCCTTCTCGCAACACCGCTCACTCCTCACCTGTGTTTCCCTCACATAAACACTCAGGGATAAATAATTCGGGCGAAGCGTGAACACCTCAGCGAGACAATAAAGCGGCGATGAAGAAATAGCAGAGAAACGCCCTTCGGGATTTTGTGTCGGCGCGCCTCGCTCTCGCTCTTTTCCTTGAGCCTTTTCCAGCTCCTCCCGAGACAAATCCTGGCGCTTTCGTCCGGAGCTAAATCAAGTATGCGTCTCTTTTATTTACACAGCTAATTGTAACAGACATCACGGCACTTTTTTACCCTTTTATTTAGCGTTATATGTATATACATATATATATATATATATATATATATATATATATATATATATATATATATATATATATATATATATATATATATATATATATATATATTTATTTATATATATACATATATATATAAAATATATATAATATATATAATATATATAATATATATAATATGTATAATATGTATAATATGTATAATATGTATTATACATATATATACATATACATGCGTGTGTGTGTGTGTGTGTGTGTGTGTGTGTGTGTGTGTGTGTGTGTGTGTGTGTGTGTGTGTGTGTGTGTGTGTGTGTGTGTGTGTGTGTGTGTGTGTGTGTGTGTGTGTGTGTGTGTGTGTGTGTGTGTGTGTTTGTAATTTACTACTTCTTCCCTATCTATTTTATTACTTGTCTTTTATCATGCCCATTTTTCATTTTTCACCGACGATTCTTTAGTATTAGCAACCTTCTGCACAGTGTTCCACTTCCCGCTTCTTCTCGAATTTTATTTAGCACAACTGACCGTATCTCCGACAGCGAGAGACACATCGCCCATAATCTCTTCTTGCAAAGCTTTCCTTAAACGTATTTTTTTGAAAAAATGTACGATAGAATAAACAATACTAATTCACATTTTCTGTTGAGATAAAAGAGAAAAAAAATCGTTCCTTTTACCGCTAATGTATTAAGCCCATCATCAAAAATATTTTTCCCTCGTCTTCTCCTTTAGCCATTAAGGCCATTCCTTCTTCTATTTCTGCCTCCTTTTCTCCTGTAGCTCTCTTGCCTCACTGCTTCGCGGAATCAATTGCTTACTTATCTTGTTAAATTCACCTTTTCTGTTACACCAATAGATCTTCCCATTTATTTCCAATGTTTGTCTTTTTTATCGGTAACTTGCTTAAACGGATACTTCTGTATACTGTATATTACCCTCTTTTCTCTCAAAATTCTAAGAACAGCCACGATTCTCACGAGCTACTACTCTTTCCTTTTTTCTCTTATTTTGGCTTTCCGTTCTCACGACATTTTCTTAGGCTTTTAACGCTAAATCAGGTTTTTTCTCTCGTCTCCTTCTTGTCCCCCGCCTTCCCATACATCCTTCCTTTCCACAATATCTTTCTGTCTTCTTTGTCTCCACCTTTCGTAAAATGCTTCTTCCTCTTTCCTCCCTTTGCTTTTGTATCTCTTTGCGATAATTAAATTTCCTTTGTGAGGGTCCGTTTATGATGCGACTTCGACCCCTTCTTCAAGTCCGCCATCAATTTCTCAGTCGCCATAAAATGCTTCTTCTGAATGCGATTCCATTTTCGTTTTTACCTCATTCCGCCGACACTTCGCTTTATCACGATTTTCCCTGTTTATCCTCGGTTTCTTTCGACGCCGCTGGAATTCATCATTCACGCGTATCTCTTCCTTTTTCTTCTTCTTTTTTTTTCCTTGCTCCTCCCTCCCTCCTTCCTCCTTTGCCCTATCCATGTAAACACCCTCCCCCCCCCCCCCCTCCCCGTTTTCTCCATCCTCCTCTTCCTGCTTACGTAAACAACCTCTCCCCCACCTTCCTTCACTTCCTCCTGCCCACGTAAACACCCCCTCTCCCCTCCTCCTCCTACTCCCCCTTTCTCCGCGCTATGTAAACACCCCCAACACTTCCCTCCTTCTTTCCTCTGCCCACGTAAACACCCCCTCCCCTCTACAGCACCTCCCCCCCCCTCTCCTTTTCCTTCCCCTTTTTTTCTTTTTCCTTTACTTTTTATTTTTCCTCTTTTTTCTTTTTTTTTCTCCTTCTTTCTTCTTCTTTTTCTCCTTCTTTTTCTTCTTCTCCTACTCCTCCTCCTCCTCCCTCCCTCTCCTCCTGCTCATCTCGCCCCTCCCCCATCCTCTCACCATTCCCCTCCCCTATCCTCTTTAACCCCCCCCCCCCCCCCCCGCCCTCCGAGCCCTTTCTCCTCAACGACAGGGTCACGGATGTATTGTTCCAACAGCCGTTTTTTGTGCCCAACGGTAAGTGACATTCCTGGAGAGAGGTAAAATATGACTCAGTCGTCTGATGCAATAATGGCGTGAGAAATGTCGGCTAACCCTTACGGGGAGGGCGTGCGGGCGTGCGGGCGTCGGCGTTGCGATTGCACCAACGGAGAGATCTCACGAACACTCAGCCTCTTTTCGCTCCATTCATTTACTACAACTTTAATGAATGAAACAAAAAATGTACAGTTCCTGTGTCATTCTAGATGTGAGCTAATGAGAAAAATCTTCGATGCGGCAACCTAAAGAGCCAAGGAAACTCAAATGATCTCTACTAATTCATGCAATTTAATGGTTTTCTTGTATGTATAAGAAGACATTCGATACACGTTTTCCTTTCTGCGAAGCGCTTCCTCCGCCTTCCCCTTCGGCATTCTCCTCTTTTTTACGTAAATCTTCTTCGATCTTTGTGTCGATTTTCTGACCATTTACTCCCTAATCACCGCAACCGGAAGAGGTCCATTCAGAGATTACAGCCATCACTCACAAAGCCCTGGCCAACCCACCTCCCTCCCTGCTCTTGCACACGAGCCTAAATAACGATTTTTTCTTTCCTTTCCTCCTTCAACGCTTTCCGTGGCATATTCGCCCTTCACTAAATTCTTGCTAAGCACGCGTATACAGAATTCAGCGCCGTCTTAGTCTCGAACGAGCTGCATATCGGGGCCTCATTTAGCATAACTGAACCCGCCATTACAATATGTCAAAGAACTCTTCGCCGAGCTAGTAACCGCCAGAAAATTGCCCCAGCCTTGAGCGATAAGACAGAAAATTCGGCCGTAAATAGCGTCTGTGGATTCCGGCGGGTCCTGACGCCCGTTCCCCGAGAGAGCGGCCCCCGCCCCCGAGGTGGAGGGGCAAGACCCAGGCGAAAACCTCTGGACCCCGGCGCAGACCCCATGGGAACTCGAGTGACCCCGCGTGACCCCGCATTAACCAGAAGTTGAATTGTTCCCACGCATTATCAAGTCATCCGCTCCCACTGCGGTCTGTTCCTGTTAGATCATTACGCGCGGTTGCTGCGGCGTTGGCGCTGCTCGCGACGGCCATTCTGACACCAGTGCTCGAGTTCTGAGGCAATTAGCGTTATTTGAGATAATAATAATAACGACAATAAGACTATTTGCTGAAGTGGAAATAGCGAATCTAATTTCATGGCTAACGGACAGGCATCGAATATAATATATTCAAACAACAACGATATTAAGGTCGATGTTTGGGAAGCTCTAAAACGGTGGTAAAAGCTTTGCATTCCAATTAAGCTTCTCCTCAGCGCCAGAGCTTAGAGCAGCGCTCACACACCCCATCTCCTTTGATCATTCATGTTTTAAGCTGATCATCTCTGATAAGAACTTGGGAAAGACACCGTTTGCGTTTATGTCCCGGGGTCCGTGTTATTAATGGCTAAAACTCCTAATAGTTACGGGGCGGCGAATGATACTGGGGTGCCAGGGAGAACCGAACAAGCGACCGAGATGCGTTAGGGTGAAATTCCTTTTATTTGTAAGGGCGATCTCACTCTAACGTATAAATAATATGAGTCCGTAGAGATCCGTGCGGCTTTATCTTTGTGGCAATAATTAGTTGAGAGTTGCGACACTTTGGGATTATTCCTAATAACTCCATTAGCGATTTTTCACAGCCATAAATTGCAATGGCTTTCTATGTACGACATTTGGACACAAGAAAGAAACCAACCGCGGCGTCAGCGTAAAAGAAGTCGTAAAGTAGAAGACTCCATTCCGAATCAGACCGACGTAAGCCTCAGTCACAATCGGAAAAGTTGCTCACAAATGCTTCCTCGAGCGATCGGTCCCGGCGCAAGTGACGCTGATTCCCTCGAATGTACAGCGCCGTTCGCCGCCATTAGATGATTCATCCCCCAGAGACGTGCAGATATGGGTACTTTATGAACCGGTCTGGTAATTGTGGGAACTCAAACTCTCTACCGCATTGCCCACAGGTGGAAGGTCGACCCCCCTTCTCCCCCTGCCCCGCCTCAACCGGGCTTCTTCCTATTCTATCGAAATTCCAATTCCTCCCCACTCTCCCCACCGCCCCACCCCCAGCCCTCCCCCCACACTCCAAAGCTCATCCATATCAACCCGACTGCGAACTTTATTTTCCAGGGAGTCATAACTCTCCTTGAATTATGGCTCCAGGTGTTTAGTTTTCGCATTTCCACGTGTAAGGGAAATACATTTATTTAGATTCTTGGTTCTTGATTCTTTTTCCACTTTATTTCAGTCGTCGGGAAGAGAGAAACCATGTATCAACCGAAAAAAGTGAAAAGAAAAAGTTATCGAAAGATAAGTGGATTTTGGAAAATGCCGAAAGATTGGGTGTTATTATCCCATACCATTTTAATTGAATCATGATTTACTGGGGAAATCGGTTTTATCAATCCTGTTCTACACGTTATATGGTTATGAACATAAATGTAATACCTTTGTATCATTTTGAGCACTACATGAACAAATTTCAGTTCCATTTACAGTATTTATTTTGTTCGTGTATTTCTTGTTCCTTACACAGACTTGTCGCGACCAAGTAAAGTCTGAAGGCCTCTGCCGATCGGCGAATCATCTCCCAATCAAAAGCCGGGGAACGCCTACGGCTTAATGTGCTCCGCCGCTTTATATCGACCCGGAGCGCTGAAGGGCAAAGGCACAGGTCACCGCGGGGCCCCAGACGGCGACCTTTAATGACACTCTTCCTCAGGTGCCTCAGCGCGCTTCGGGCTTCGGTCTAAGTGCGTTTAATTGCACAGAAGGACGTAATATCCGGCGTCCTTCTTATAGCGTCATAATTTATAGCAGCAAGGGTCGCGGCGGTATCGGTGCCTTAGTTTCCGCCTTTTCTTCCGCGCTTGAGGTTAGGATACGAAACTCCGAGAGTTTCGTATGCCAAGTGAAGCCACACAACTCTAAGGAACGCTACCGTACAAGCACGAAGCATTGCCGAACTTCGAAGCAGCCAACGCGAACCGGGGAAGAAGTCTATCGTCTTGAGGCAAGTTTCACTGTGATCTTGCTGGAGGAATATGCTTCACTTCTCCCCTTATTTCCTTCACATCCCCACGCTAATAATTTTCTGCCTCTTTTCCTATTTCGCCTTACCTTTTTTTCTCTCTCTCTCCAAATACTCCCTTTCCCGATCTTTCACGGCGGAATTCTAGAAGCTATTCGTCTTCTTCCACATTCACCTAATCCTTATTTATTCCTTCCCTTATGTCAACATTCTTCTTAGTTTTCCATCTCGTCAAAAATTGCAACGTCGAATTTTATTTCCAAGCAAAATGGCGGTCCAGCTGACTGGCTCCTGCGGTCGTACATTCCCTCACATCCGTCCTTCCACTGAGCTGCATTTCGTTCCTCTTCTACTTTTCCTTTTCCACTCTCCTCCTCCTCCAATTCTTTTTCCTTATCTTCTCCTTCTTTCCTTTTCCTCTTCTACTTCTTTCTTCTTCTTTTTCCTCCTCTTCTTCTTCTTTTCCCTCCTCCTCCTCCTCCTCTTCTTCTTCTTCTTCTTCTTCTTCTTCTTCTTCTTCTTCTTCTTCTTCTTCTTCTTCTTCTTCTTCTTCTTCTTCTTCTTCTTCTCCTCCTCCTCCTCCTCCTCCTCCTCCTCTTCTTCTTCTTCTTTTTCTCCTTCTTCTCCTGTTCCTCCCCCTCTTCCTCTTCCTCCTCCCGAGACGATGTCATATCCTCTGATAAGACTGAAATATAAAGACTCCTTCACACGCTTTCTACTATTTCTTGTTAAGACGACCTTTGCTCTCTCATTATATTTAATTATCTCGCAAACAAAACATTCATTAGTATGCCTCCCTCCGTTATGCTTTGTGTAATTAAGGTCTCCATGAATGAAAAAAGGGAAAGAGAGAAAAAAGCGAAGACACGAATAAGATGAAGGATTGCGCTGGCTGGGGAAGGGGGGGGGGAGGTTGAAGGGGGGATGGAATGAGCGGAGGGGGGAGGGAGGAGAGGGAGGTGGTGGAGGGTTAGGGAGGCGGTAGGGGGTGAGGGAGATGATGGAGGGTAAGGAACGCGGTGGAGAGTGAAGGAGGTGGTAGAGCCTGAGGGAAGGAGGAGAAGGGATAAGGAGGGACGATAAAGAGAGGAGGAGGAGGGAGAAGAGGGAGGAGGGACAGGTGGTACTGGCTGACGAAAAAAAGCAGGGGAATGACAAAGAAAGACAAGGAGAAGCAGAAAGAAAGAAGACAGACAAAGTCAGGAGAGACGGAGATATTACTTAAACTTATCGAAGAAAGAATTTTACGTTAGGAGAACCGTCCATCAAATGTAAGAATACGAAAATAGAAAAGACGATAAATATGATGAGGCGAGAGTTGAAGAATCGGATACCACATAACAGAGGTAATACAAGAAAGAGAAGAAAGGCGGGAATAAAGGCCAAGACAAGGAAATAAGACGAGAGAAAAATAATAGAACAGTGACGACAGCGAAATTGGAGGCGAAGGAGAGCAAGAAGGAACGCGAGAAGAAGGATTGCCAATATAAGGTAGCAGGTGGAACCTCTCGGAGCCTAACAGGCGAGCCTCTGCCTGGACCTAAATCTTTACAAACGAGTCTAATTCGTCCGGGCCAAGGCAGGAAATCCTCCGACTATGCTCGTAATAAGGGAGATAAAAGGGTCCTCTGTTTTATAGACAGGAGCAGAAGAGTCTCTAAACGGCCGGAGAGATAATGAAATGCATGGCCGACTCTACGCTGCAGGAATCCGGGTACGGAGACAAAATTAATAAGAATGAGGACAGTGCTTCAATTCCGGATTATCGACGGAACCGCTTCAATTTCCAGGATTCGTGCGTTAATTCAAACCTGCCGCTGGATGTCACGTCATTCAAAAGCTTCATACAGCCCCAGCAGCCAACCGGCGGTGCGCCATAAACGGTAATGCTGCCACTGTACCCTGTCAACGCTACGACCCCATGTCACGCTCACACGCTACCTCGGGACGGAGAGTGACTAGGCCTAAAGCCAAGAGGAAGCCCCATTTACAACCTTGAGGAAATTCACACCGTCCACGTAAGTGTGCGTTTTCATGGCCCATTGTGAAAAGGTTTTCTCGGGACTGGAATGATTGGTGAAGCCCAATCTAATTGCTGTGTCCTATTTCTTATTATGGGACGGAACAAAGGAAATATAAAATTCACGTTGGTTTCATTTCAGCTGCGGCAATAACCATCTTCCCTTCAACAACAATAATAATCATTATTACCATTTTCATCATCATTATCGTTCGTATTGCTTCTCCTATCATAATACTTATTAGCACCATTACCAATTGTGGAAGCAGTAGCAAAAGCAAAGTCTCCATTCGAAGACAAAGAATAAAAACAGAAGCAGACAATTCTGGTCCACCTCTATTTTTCCTCCTATTTTCCTTGCGCTCATTACCTTCATTTAGGGCGACGGGGAGATGTTGCTTTAAAGAAGGAAGTTTGGCCAACGCACAGAGCATTACCTGACAGTTGTTGACCCGGAAGTTGTGAGTTACGTATTGTTCCGTCGAGTGACAATGTTTTAGCAGCTTGTCAAAAGACCACAGCTAGTGCATTTGCGCAGTCAGTGGAGGCTGGTTGCAGGGAAAGCGTAGAAAATACATTAATAAACAAATGCAATTACCAGACAAGACAGCTGTGAAAGGGAAAGTCTTTTGCAATATTTTCTCAAAAATTCTCTTTCTGCAGATAAGCAAGGATGAGGAGGAATAATGGATTTCAAAAAATTAATTTGTTAAATTACTCTAACTGCAAATGGCTTCCAGAAAGAACAAATAAAATATAATAATGGCAATGATGCCCATGAAAGGGGCAGCGATAATGGCACGAACGATCCCCGTTATGGCGGCAGTAATGATCATAAATAAAACTTTAATGATGCGAACAGCAAGCACCAAGTAATACTAAACACGGTCAAGAAATGAAATAAGAATGCAGGCCATTTCTTCCCCTCATTTACTTTTCGCAAGCTGCATTGGATCCAGAACAGCCATAATGTCATCCCTTTCAAAAATCTTTAAGATAAATTGGGCGGCAAATTATCTACGACAGCCCGTGCCGGAGGTTGGCCCGTGTGTACAGTGTAAACATTACAGACAAAGAGCTGGCGAGGCTCAGCGGATGTGGAGGAGAAAATGGGATACAGAGGGAGGATCTGAAAGAGGAAAAGACGGGAAAGAAGACTCTTAATATGGGCGCAGGAGGAAGAGAGCGACAGAAAATTGTCAGGGAAATGAGGAGGATAAATATCAACGCAAGAGAGGCAAGCGCACTTATAAAGCCAACGAGAGGCAATGTCAGACATCTGCAAACGCAACTGGTCAACGGAGATGGGGAGGATATTGTTCTTTTTTAAGTAAAGGATATTAGGGGCAGATTCATGTATAGGAAACCGACAATAGTTGCACTCAACAATAAAAACCAAAGGCAACTGCCAGCGTGTGGAGATAACAGCCAATCAGGTACCTTCCTTCGTCACGGCAGAATGGCCAATCGTTGCCTGCCGACCATTCCTGGCGTCTTTCACCAATGTTAAGCACCACCAAGTTATCAAAACTGCCAAATACTTTTTGGGATGAGCGCA
This sequence comes from Penaeus vannamei, assembly GCF_042767895.1. NCBI lineage: Eukaryota > Metazoa > Arthropoda > Malacostraca > Decapoda > Penaeidae > Penaeus > Penaeus vannamei. Next base: position 23,656,112 of record NC_091560.1, read on the forward strand.
GTATGCTCCCTCCTTCCCGCCGCAGAGAGGACGCCAGGGAAAACCACAGCCACAGCCCCGAAAGAGGTTTGGGGGAAAAGGCCCAACGACGGCGACGATTTGAAGGTCAATTTCGTATCTTGTCCAAGCAGGTGTGAAAATTATTACTTGTTCCTGTAACACCAGAAAAGTTCGGTCCCTTTCCCAGTAGTCTTAGCACGAGGGAAAAACCAGCATGAACGCGAGGACCTGAGCGATAATAATGAAAATAGCAGGAATAATGATGCCGCTTGCTGTTTTTCCTTCAGAGCGGCCCAGCCACTGGCGTCTCCTTGGTCATGGCGATTGTAGACTTTATGGCCCTCGTCTGTTAGGCTGGAAATAGTTCCACAACAGCATTTTCGACGAAGTTACTTTCCGTATTTAAGAGCCAGTCATATCCGGCCTAGCCGTATTTTTTCAGTAAAATGTGCATAAACATAAATGGAATTTCGCGCATGTTATGGACAGTTCCATAAAGTTTACACGCCCAGCGCCGGCACGAAACATTCCAGCTCTACACGGCGTGTACCGTTCACGCTGCGCACGCGCAGGTGCACCACAAATTATTTCCAATTGCGGTGTTTGTTTCGCCAATCTCAAGGTAAAATAACAAAAATCACTCGCGCGCCACGCACGGGCAGCTCCCTTGCAGTTTCACTTGATATCCTACTTACTTTTTCATTTTCCAAATTCGTTTCTCTTTAGGTAACGGGCAGGCTAGCTTGGGATTTTTTCTACTTACATGTATGTTTTCGAGTTTCCGTGTGTGTGTGTGTGTGTGTGTGTATGTGTGTGTGTGTGTGTGTGTGTGTGTGTGTGTGTGTGTGTGTGTGTGTGTGTGTGTGTGTGTGTGTGTGTGTGCGTGCGTGCGTGCGTGCGTGTGCGTGTGTGTGTGTGTGTGTGTGTGTGTGTGTGTGTGTGTGTGTGTGTGCGTGCGTGCGTGCGTGCGTGCGTGCGTGCGTGCGTGCGTGTGCAAATGTGCAAATATATAATTTGCTCAACTAATATGGGTCGTCTTTTTAATACTGCTCTCTCACAACTTTTTCTAATGCAATCACGAGATACTATTCTGGCATTCCCTTTGACACTGCAAAGACGTCCGTGCATTCTACATGCAAGTGGCAGACGCAACAAGCGAGGCAAGTGTACAACTGATTGCGAATGCGAAATGAGGTCAAGTGGAAAGTGAGAGGACACGAGAGGGGAAAGAAGCGCACGGAGGAAAGGGGAGGCGAGTGGCGAGTGGGACTGACGGAGGGCGAGCCGGCAGAGCAGGTAAAGTGATTGTGGGGGGCCGGGGGGGGGGGGTGCTGAGGAGTTGTGCCATCTGGAGGGTCGAGCAATAGGGTTAGCAAACACTCGAACCTCGTCCTCTGGAAACTCGGTCTTCGGCGTCGAGCACTACATAGGATTACGTCCTTGTTTCCTCAGGATCAGGCAGGTGATGGGAGTCTACGGGGGCGAAGGGGTTAAGGGGAGGCTGAAGACGGCTTGATTATCACGTGGGGATGAGGTCGTGCTCGGGGGCTCGCGTGGCAAGATGTTTGAGGAGCACTTGAGGCAGTTTGGGCAAGTCCTTAGCGATTACAATGGCTTTCGTAGTGTCAGTGACTCGGGCCGAGTGTCGCTTGTTTTAAGATATTAAGAATGTGAGCTCATAACAACCCCAAAAAATCTTAAAAACGTTCATCACTTAACGAGAATACAAGAGCTAGATATTTTCCCGAGCCCTCTGTATTCCTCATTCCCTTCAAACCTGTAACTGCCGATCTTCCAAAAACCAAAAGACGGCAAATAAAGAAGAAGAAAAGAAACGGCTTTCCAATACCATAACAGGAGAGCGACTGCAGCCCAAAACCGGGCTTGGGGTTCGGGCGTAAAAGCACCGCCAGAGAGGAAGCCTTCGACACCTGCCTATCTTCCGGACGCCAGACAGAAAGTGATAAGGACGTTGGTAGCGGAGATAAACACGGCCTCAGGCGGTGAGAGTTAATTGGCAAGGATGGCGGCGGAGGAGGGGGTGGGGAGGGGCGGGGAGGAGGGGTTGTAAATGAGAACTAAGAATATTTTGTTATTCCTTGGGAAAGAAAGAAAGGGAAGGGGGAGGAGAGAGAGGAGGAGGGGGGAGGGAGACACACACACACACACACACACACACACACACACACACACACACACACACACAGAGAGAGAGAGAGAGAGAGAGAGAGAGAGAGAGAGAGAGAATGGGGGAGGATGGAATGGGAACAAAATAAACAAGAAAATAGGCGCAGGGCGGAATATAAGATTATGACTTGCCAGGCTCCATCAGAAAGCAAGAGAGCAAAGGCATGCGAGAAAATATGTAAATTTTGTCAAAATTGTCGCATGTTTTCGCGATGACGAGGTCAACGTTGATGAAATGCAATTAGCGACAGTGTGTGCCCTTTTGCAGAAAAGATAATATCCTTATCAAAATGTAGTGATACTTACGCTATGAAATATAATTAATTCTTGTCAGGAAGCTAGCAAGGACCTGCGCGCTAACACACACACACACACACACACACACACACACACACACACACACACACACACGCACACACACACACACACACACACACACACACACACTCATACACACACACACACATATATATACGTATATACAAATAGACAGATAGATAGATAGACAGATATAGATACATACATACATATATCCCTCCCATCCACCCACCCCACACACACACATATATATACACCTCCCTCTCACGCACACGACCTCCATTCACCTCCATTCCACCTCTTGCTCCTCCTACTCCCTCTCTCCACCCTCACCCTCTGTCCTCCCTCACCCTCTCCCCTCCCTCACCCCCTCCCACTCGCACCCGCAACATCCAGGCATAATCCCGGCCCACAAATAACCCAAAATTTGAGAAAAGGAGAAAACGTGGTCTAAAAAAAAAAAAAAAAAAAACGCACCGAGGAGAGAAAAAAGTTCAACAAGTGGTCAACTCACCGAGGACGAAGCCATCCTTGGCCCACTGGACTCGGCCCTTCTGGTTCCCGACTTCGCACTTGATGAGGGCCACGGCGCCCTCGACCACGTGCTGGTCCTCGGGCTGGTTGCGGAAGTGCTGGCGCTGTTGTCCGCTGGCTGTGGGGGAGAGAGAGAGGGGGGTTAATATCCTTCTGCTGCGGAGGGGTGGGTTGGGGGGAGAGGGCATGGGGTGGGGGAGGGAGTGTGAATTCGTGGTTTGGGTTACATGAACGTTACCCGTTACATCTGCTTGGCGTATGTGTATGTATGTATGTATGTATCTATTTATGTATGTATGTCTTTTATACATGCCAGCAGGAAAATCTGCTTATATTTCTAATATATATATATATATATATATATATATATATATATATATATATATGTGTGTGTGTGTGTGTGTGTGTGTGTGTGTGTGTGTGTGTGTGTGTGTGTGTGTGTGTGTGTGTGTGTGTGTGTGTGTGTGCAAAAAAGGATAATAAAATTACATATTCTGAAACAAACTATTTGTAAAGTAGATGGTATGGAAACAAAAGAGAACGTTGAAGATGCGGTTGTAAACATCTTGTAAATTTAAGAGACATGCACATCAAGGTCACCACAAACAAAAGCCAAAGCTAGATTAAAAGCTTTACGATGTGCAGCAAGATATTAATGAAGCACTCTTAAAGCTTTACTTCAAAGAAACCTTTATGTCACGCAAGAATAATATAATTAGCTACTAGTACGTAGTATCTTAAACTAGATCTGGTGATAAATACATTTTCGTTTTAACTAAATAACGGCAACTCTTTCATTATACGCAATTACAATATTGTGATACTGAGTAACTATAAGATAAAAAAGGGAGAAAATCAAATAGAACGAAAGAAAAACAAAACTGAGTATAATAAGCAGCAGAAAAGGAAGAGGGAGAGAGAGGTTTAAACAGTGAAAATGCAAAAAGGATAATTAAAGAAAAGAAAGACGAGAGAAAGTGGGAAAGAAAGACATACAGAGAGATAAACCTTCAGCTGAAGTTAGGGGAAGGAGATACAGTAATGGAAGATAAAAGGAAGACAGAGAAAGGGGAGAGAGAGATGGAACGGAACAGGAATAAAGGAGCGTAAAAAAGCCCTGTCAGGAGAGAAAGCGTGCAAGGCCGCTGTAACAAGGTGTGTATAAGGAAAAGCAGACAGTGAGAGATAGCGGATAAAAGAGAATAAAACGGTCATATAAGAAAATAAATAATGCTCGCTTATAAGATACGTAAGTAATGCGCATATTCGTGTTATATGATGACATCGGCTTGACAATTCTTAGATATTTTTTTCAAACAAAATATGTGACCCTGTAATTACATTTACAAATCGCATGGCCACAAAAAGGGTAAAATCAGCTGCTGAGACGATCCTTTCTTTCATTTCTAACTTTCCATTTCCTGGGAAACGTCCCTTGCCTGTTTCTCCTCCTCGATTGAACAAGAAAAGTATCCTAACTTTTCGGCAAAAGATTCGAAGTAAAGAACGAAAATCAACAATGCAATAATAAAAGAAAAGAAAATACGCCCGAAGAAAAACAGATTGTTGGAAACAACAACACGGAGGTGACCTCGTTAAAAGAAAAAGAATAAGAGAAAAATGCAAGCAACTGAACGTCATACGAACTTCACAGTGGGTTTCTACGCGAGAAAATTCATATTGGAGAAAAACGCTAGCCTCCCATCGTGAATTTCTCCCTGTTCTGGAGGTGACGCCATCTCTCGGCCGAGCTGGGAAGCGTCACGGGACGGAATAATTACATTAACTGCTTCTCGATAATGGGCAGTGAAAAAAGTTTGTTTTTTCACTTGGTAAATTAGTTATCCTCCTTCCGCTCACCTATTTTCAGTCCTAGGAATATTTTGGAAGGAGGAGAGACAAAACGAAAGAAAGAGATAGAGACGGTGTGTCTTATAAAATACACGCACAAACAAACAAACAAATATATATATATGTGTGTGTGTGTGTGTGTGTGTGTGTGTGTGTGTGTGTGTGTGTGTGTGTGTGTGTGTGTGTGTGTGTGTGTGTGTGTGTGTGTGTGTGTGTGTGTGCAACGATATAAATAGTTTCATATACAAAATGTATATGTGATATACATACACATACACATGCGAGCAAACAATATCTTCAAGAAACGCTAATCTATCTCAAAGATTCATGATTTACGAGCATTCTCCCAATATTAGCCAATCCTTCATTCGCCCTTAGCGCTCCTCCAGCACAATCTGCGAATCCCCATTTGGAGCGAGGGCAATGAGCTCAGCGGAGCGTTTACATTATCAACAAGCTGGTTCTTCAATTCACGCTCGATCTCCTCCCGAGCGCCATCAATTCCGAGACATCGCGAGACATCACGAGACATCGCGAGACATCACGAGACTTCAGCGTTTCCGCGAACAATACGGACGTCTGCCTCCGTATTAGAGCTGGCAAAAGAATTAGGCCAGATTCAACTCCTCTCTCTGAAACACGAGCGAGCAGGTGACCAGGTGCTGCCCGAGGCCAAACTCCTGAAAGGTTTGGGTCGGACAGGTAGATTACACGCTTGACTTTGAACCCTCCTTCAGGCGGGTTCTGGAGAGGGGAAGGGGGGGGGAGGTAAAGGGGTGAAGGGGGAGAAGGAGTAACTGGCCGAGCTGAAGGATGGACCTCGAGGTGTTTTCCCTTTGTTTTCCTATACCTAGGACATGTTCACACATATATACAAGGAGGGAAATACGGTAGGGGTGAAGGAGAGAGGGAGAGGGAGAGGGAGAGGGAGAGGAAGAGGAAGAGGAAGAGGGAGAGGGAGAGGGAGAGGGAGAGGGAGAGGGAGAGGGAGGGGGAGAGGGAGAGGGAGAGGGAGAGAGAGACAGAGAGAGAGAAAGAGAGAGAGAGAGAGAGAGAGAGAGAGAGAGAGAGAGAGAGAGAGAGAGAGAGAGAGAGACGGTTCGTTGTCTGCTGCCTCAGATTGTATAAAATTTGAAGATAAGGTTATAGAAAATTATACCAGTAATAATAATAACTATAAAATCACTCAACCTAAATACCACTTAAGCGGGAATTACGAAAACAAAAGGTCTCCCCCCATCTTCCGCCCATCCCCCCCCCCACCCCTCGGCCATCCATTCATCTGCCTCACAGCCCTCCTCCTCCTCCCCTATCCTCTCCCTCCTCTCCCTCCTACCCTTCCCCGTTCCATCATCTCCCGACTTTTCCTCCAACCCTCTTTCCGTCTCTTATCTGTTTCTCCTCTTCCTTCCCTTCATCTCCTTCCCTCTCCACTCCCCAGCCTGTTCTTCCTTCTTCCTCCTGCCCTCATCCTCCACACCTCCTCCTCTCCCAAACCCCCCATCCTCCCTTCACCTCGACCTCCCTCGTTCCTCTTCCTCGCCCTCTCTTCTGTATCCCCTCCTTCCTTCGTTTTCCTACCCCTTTCTCCTATAATTTCCTCTCCCTCGCCCTCTCCTCCTCCATTTCCTCCTCCCACCCCACATCTCATCTTCATTGCCTACTCCCCTTCCTTCTCACACAGTCCTGTCATCCCCACCCAACATCTTCCTCTTCCTCTGCCTCCCTCCTCCATCTCCTCCCTCTCCACCCACCTCATCTTCCTTGCCCGCCTCCCCTCCCTCCCCCAGCCTCATCTTCCCCCACTTGCCCCTCCCTCGCCCCCCTCCTTCCCTCCCTCCCCCAACCCTCTCCATCCCGGCTGCCAAACAAAGGCCGAGGCCGCTGCGGGACAGCCTCGAAGATCGGATCAAAGGCCCTAAATAATATCTGACATACGCACCAGGTATTCAATAATTGGTTAATGATTGAGACACGGGCTCTTCCGTGGCTTTGTTTCTCCCTCCACAGCATTAATAATTGGGATAAACGTCGTCATTATCCCACAAACGAGGTAGTTATGGCGGCGAGTCGTCGGCGTGTTTGCGAGCGGCCGCTTAATCTGTGACGGGCTGATGTCACCATGCGCCGTCACCGCTCCATTTTCCCGCGGACGATTCGAGTTGGTTCTTCGGTAATAATCTAGTTTCAGGAAATGGGTGTTCATTTAATTGCTCTCCAGGTCGTCCATGTCAAGGGCAGGGTCAAATGGGGCTAATTACTATCTGCTAATGGTCATTAATGAGAAACTGAAGACAGTTCCGGAACTTTGCGTCACTTTATCTGTAACTATTTTCCTCACAAAGCGATTTTCATTTTCCGTTAGAACCATTCCAGCTGCTGCAGTAAATATCGGTTTCTCGAAAACATTTCTTAATCAGTCGACCTAAAAGTTATTCCTGTGAACGAATAAATGTGATCTCGCGGTCGTAATTTCTGGTTATCTCACAAGCTCACACATACACGCAAAGACGTATACGTCCACACACACACACACACACACACACACACACACACACACACACACACACACACACACACACACACACACACACACACACACACAAATATATATATATATATATATATATACATATATATATATATATGTACCTATGTAAATATGCAAGACTGTAGCAATTTTGCTACTGTTCAAGATATATGAAGAGCCACTGAACCCAATAAGCTCCGCCCAAGCCGATTCTCCGCCGAAAAGAAATCCAATCCAAGCGCGGGCCGATAAGACTGCGGATGTGACAGTTCCGAGATCACATGTTTTATAAATGATTCCCCGGTGACCCCGAGGTTACGTCTAGTGGACCTCCAGGCAGGATAATCATCTCGCTCCTGATCGATGCAGATGACACTAACCTACACCTTCCAGCATCTGCCGGAGGCGGGTGCGGGCGAGAGAGAATGGCGAGGAGGGACTGGGGACGGGAGGACGGGGGGGGGGGCATGGAAAAGGGAAAGAGGAGGAGGTGGTGGTGGTGGGGGCGAGGGAGGGCGAAGGAGGAGGGAGGAGGACGAGGAAGAGGGGGTTAGGATAGGAGGAGGAGGAGGAGGAGCAGCAGGAAGAAGAAGAGAAAGGGGACGAGGAAGAGGAAAAGGGAAAGAGAGAGGAGGGGCACGTGAATGAGTGGAGGCGGAGAAAGAGAAAGAGAAAAAGAAGAGTTCGAGATTACAGCAAGACAGCTGGGAAGAAAAGGAAACTAGAAGACGGAATAATAATAATAACAACAACAAAATTGGTATATCGACTTCGCGTGATCATCCTATACCAAAAGGGATTAATTTCATCTATAACATCATGCCACACACCCAGACTAGTTGCAATAAATGAATAAAACAGAGCTATCTACAACCGCCATAACAACAGCAAAAGCAAATGGCATTAACTTTACCGAAGATAATATAAGACCACCGATTCATACAGGCGGAAATGGTGCCGCATTATTCCCTGAAATTCATGACGAGAATATATATCAGCAAAGGTAATATTCGTAATGGAAATTTGTTTATGTAGTGTATGCCATGATCAGGCTACACCAAGCTGCGGTTCTTTTCTACACCCGGGAGATTTACTACGATTTATGTCCGAATTAATCATTCCCACAAAAAGATCCTTTCCGTAATTCGAGGAAATTAATAAACACTAGCTGGGAGCTTGTTCGTTTTGCATTAAACATCGGGCGTGTTCAGATACTGACGCTGTCTGTCCGTCTGGCCGTCTGTCTATCTGTCTGCCCCCCCACCCCTTTCTCTCTCTCACTCTCACTGTTGCTCTCTCTCTCTCTCTCTCTCTCTCTCTGTCTCTCTCTCTCTCTCTCTCTCTCTCTCTCTCTCTCTCTGTCTCTGTCTCTCTCTCTCTCTCTCTCTCTCTCCTCGCTCTGCTTGTCTGGAGTCCGTATCATCATCAGACCATCCCACTTATCTTTACAATAAATACATTAATATCATTAGGGCAAAACATGTAAAATATTCTTAAGTAATTCGTTTTTGTACCTTACTGCAAAAACGTTTAGTAGTCTTGTTATTGCTCTTATCTTATTCCACATACATTTTTTTCATAAACTGTCACTCTCCTTCCATCATGAAATTCCACAGCGGCACTACGCCATGCTGAGGGGGAAAAGGGGGAACAGAGCTATTTCCCGAGGCAGATGAAACCAGCTAATGCTCTTACAAGGGATAGCTTCCGAGTTCCGCTAAACCAGGTGGAGCAGCACCACATCGCCGCCGACGCAAGACAGCTTATCATGGCGGCGTC